>NC_040041.1:30033225-30075265 GCF_003713205.1 Coffea eugenioides
ACATTCATCGAAATATGATCGAAATGCAACATTGTTGAAATATATTTGTTTAATGATTTTCCTGGTTTACTCGCCTTGAGCTTCTAGCTCACCCCAAAAATATTTTATTCCCCTCCACAGGGCTCAAGGCGAAGGAAGGACTTGTTGTGCTTATTCACGTGATTGGATGGCTTAGTTGGAATTGTTATATTTTGTACCGTTTGGATGTGGAATCATTTTATGTATAGTTGGAAATCGTTTCCGCTTCACTTATGACATGTAATTATTGGAGATTTATATTGGAATATGTGAGTTTTATCTGGTAATCTGTTTGAGGACTGTAGTGAACGACTGAGTCCCGGCGAGAGCTGGGCAGGCGGCCCGCCGAACCCTCTGGTTCGCCTTAGGGGGAGGTGGGGCTGTCACAGTTGGTATCAGAGCTTAGGCTTCAGATCTCTGTAGTGTATCCTAGGCTTGAAGTTTAGGATGCCGGACTGTGGGTTTGATTTGACTCTTAGTGTTTACTTGGAATGCTTGAGTGATTCTTGAGGGATGTCTTGACTTGATTGGTACAAGATGGAATGTCGAGGACGACATTCTTTTAAGGAGTGGAGTTTGTGACGCCCCGAAAGTATAAGTGTGAGAACCCGGAAATTTTCTAATTTTCTAGGGTTTATTTTTTTTTAATCGCCCGCCTTTTCTACATTTTCTTTATTAGAAAAATTCCCCAAATAAAGTTTATGAGCAAAGATAGTTTTAAATGATTTTTCTAGTATCGGTTAGTTTTTGAGAAATTAAGAGCGTATTTCGGACGTGGGACCCGCTAGTGCGGTAAATGCATTATATTTTTGACAACTTGTTGAAATTTTGTATTAAGTGATATTATTTTACAAAGTGTTAAGATATTTGTATTGGAGAGACAAAAAGATAAGTTTTAAACCAAAAGGTGACATGTGTCACCTTCTTATTCAAAGTTGGACTTTGACTAATTTGCATCACCTTTACTAAACCTCAAAAATTGACCAATTTCTCTCCATTTTAAGCTTGTCTTGGCCAAACCTCTTGGAGCAAAAATACAAGAAGAAAGCCTTCAACTCCAACTCCATTTCTTGCTCAATCTTGTGAATCAACCGTTAAACTTTCAAATTCCTCCACAAAAGTCACTTGTTTAGGAAGATTGAAGGTAGTGGTGGAGTGATTAGAGAAGGCAAAGGACTAAGCCATCAACTTTCTTGATATTTCAAGGTTCATGTCTAGCAATCCTTTCTTTGTTCTTGATTATGCTAAATTAGTGACTTGAGATGGCTAAAGAGATGGTTTGATGGATTATTTCTTGATTTGTAGTTGAAGTGACGAAGTTTTATTATTTTTGCGGATTTTTCTGTTTTAATATAAGCATGATTGTGTGGCTATCTATGATGATTGGAAATGGTATATAATGATTCTGGAAGGTGGAAAAAGTGGACAATTGCAATCAATTTCTGTTTTGGAAGAAATTTCAGAAAATTAGGTTTTGTGAAGGAACATTCTGCCCGAATTTTATCTCCTAGTTAGAGGCCGAATTGGGCTTGGATTAAAAAATGAAAGTTTTAGGGAATGATATTTTAGAGGTGCCTACAAAATTTCAAGTCAATCGGAATAGCGTAGAATGAGAAAAGTCGAAATTACTATTGCTGTTCTGGTTTTACCCGAAATTGAGAATTGCTTCTGTAATGGGTTGTTTTGGTCAGGATTTCTTCCGAATTGGTTGTTGAGGTATTCTGATGAAATGTAGCCCTGTTTCTTAGTTTTCATCTGGTTTTGGAATTTCTGGATTTGGACTTGGATAGCCTGCTTTATGATGTTTCCGCTAGAATACGTTCTGTGAATCTGTTTTTGTGATTCTGGTATAGTATCTTGCATTTTTGACCTGGTTACACTCGGAACTGGGTTGAGTGACCTTCTGAAATATTGTAGTCCTGTCTCTTAGGTTCGAAACGGTGGGTCTTGCACTTTCATCCGACAATCGTAGCGCCTTTGGTACCATTACCGCAAAATGACGTCAAAACTGTTTTTCTGGTTTTGAGCTTAACTTTCATTTCCGGACTTTTCCCTAGCTTGACTTGTACTAGTACTACTTGGAGCTTGCTGAATGGCTATTGGATGAACTTGTTGTTGTGTGTGTACCTTTGGGATGGAATGAGGAAATAATGAAGCCATGATGGCTGGAAAAGTTAGCAAATTCAGGGGAAGTGCTGTCCGAACTTTGAAGGGATTTGTTTGCATTGAGTTTGTGATCTAAGACTTGGATTTGAGCAAGGCAATGTTATATGCTGGATGATTTCTGAGCCGTGGAGGTGAGTGACCCTAAACTAATTCCAAAGTACTTGTGAAATGTTTCTTCCATTATGTACTCGATTGCATCTCATGCGTGCTTGCATGTGAATTCATGACATGATTTGGCTTCAATGAGTTCTGGGAAAGTCTTGTGCTGGACACCAACGTCTCCACCATTTTCGTGAGTTCGTGACATGACGGAGCAAATGGCTCCGGAGCTCAAAAAAGGGCTCCCTCCTAATGTTAATGTTAATGTTAAATGATCTATTTGAGCGTTGGGTGTTCAAGTGCTGTGATTTCACCGGCTCACGAGAGCACAAAACGTACATTTGATCTCTGAATCATGACATCATCGAAATGATCGAAATGCAACATTGTGAAATATATTTGTTTAATGATTTTCCTGGTTACTCGTTGAGCTTCTAGCTCACCCCAAAAATATTTTATTCCCCTCCACAAGGCTCAAAGCGAAGGAAGGACTTGTTGTGCTTATTCACGTGATTGGATGGCTTAGTTGGAATTGTTATATTTTGTACCGTTTGGATGTGGAATCATTTTATGTATAGTTGGAAATCGTTTCCGCTTCACTTATGACATGTAATTATTGGAGATTTATATTGTAATATGTGAGTTTTATCTGGTTAATTCGTTGAGGAATGTAGTGAACGACTGAAGTTCCGGCTGAATGAGCTGGGCAGGCGGCCCGCGAACCCTCTGGGGTTCGCCTTAGCGGGGAGGTGCGGGCTGTCACAGTTGGTATCAGAAGCTTAGGTTCAGATCTTCTGTAGTGTATCCTTAGGCTTGAAGTTAGGATGCCGGACTGTTGGGTTGTATTGACTCTTAGTGTTTTACTTGGATTGCTTGAGTGATTTCTTGAGGAATGTCTTGACTTGATTGCGTACAAGATGGAATTCGAGGACGACATTCTTTTAAGAGTGGAGTTGTGACGCCCCGAAAGAATGAGAGTGAGAACCCGGAAATTTTTTAATTTTCTAGGGTTTATTTTATTTAATCGCCCGTCTTTTCTACATTTTCTTTATGAGAAAAATTCCCCAATAAAGTTTATGAGCAAAGATAGTTTAAAAATGATTTTTCTAGTATCGGTTAGTTTTTGAGAAATTAAAAGCGTATTTTGAACGTGGGACCCGCAAGTGCGGTAAATGCATTATATTTTTGACAACTTGTTGGAATTTTGTATTAAGTGATATTATTTTACAAAGTGTTAAGATATTTGTATTGGAGAGACAAAAAGATAAGTTTTAAACCAAAAGGTGACATGTGTCACCTTCTTATTCAAAGTTGGACTTTGACTAATTTGCATCACCTTTACTAAGCCTCAAAAATTGACCAATTTCTCTCCATTTTAAGCTTGTCTTGGCCGAACCTCCTGGAGCAAAAATACAAGAAGAAAGCCTTCAACTCCAACTCCATTTCTTGCTCAATCTTGTGAATCAACCGTTAAACTTTCAAATTCCTCCACAAAAGTCACTTGTTTAGGAAGATTGAAGGTAGTGGTGGAGTGATTAGAGAAGGCAAAGGACTAAGCCATCAACTTTCTTGATATTTCAAGGTTCATGTCTAGCAATCCTTTCTTTGTTCTTGATTATGCTAAATTAGTGACTTGAGATGGCTAAAGAGATGGTTTGATGGATTATTTCTTGATTTGTAGTTGAAGTGACGAAGTTTTATTATTTTTGCGGATTTTTCTGTTTTAATATAAGCATGATTGTGTGGCTATCTATGATGATTGGAAATGGTATATAATGATTCTGGAAGGTGGAAAAAGTGGACAATTGCAATCAATTTCTGTTTTGGAAGAAATTTCAGAAAATTAGGTTTTGTGAAGGAACATTCTGCCCGAATTTTATCTCCTAGTTAGAGGCCGAATTGGGCTTGGATTAAAAAATGAAAGTTTTAGGGAATGATATTTTAGAGGTGCCTACAAAATTTCAAGTCAATCGGAATAGCGTAGAATGAGAAAAGTCGAAATTACTATTGCTGTTCTGGTTTTACCCGAAATTGAGAATTGCTTCTGTAATGGGTTGTTTTGGTCAGGATTTCTTCCGAATTGGTTGTTGAGGTATTCTGATGAAATGTAGCCCTGTTTCTTAGTTTTCATCTGGTTTTGGAATTTCTGGATTTGGACTTGGATAGCCTGCTTTATGATGTTTCCGCTAGAATACGTTCTGTGAATCTGTTTTTGTGATTCTGGTATAGTATCTTGCATTTTTGACCTGGTTACACTCGGAACTGGGTTGAGTGACCTTCTGAAATATTGTAGTCCTGTCTCTTAGGTTCGAAACGGTGGGTCTTGCACCTTCATCCGACAATCGTAGCGCCTTTGGTACCATTACCGCAAAATGACGTCAAAACTGTTTTTCTGGTTTTGAGCTTAACTTTCATTTCCGGACTTTTCCCTAGCTGACTTGTACTATACACTTGGAGCTTGCTGAATGGCTATTGGGATGGAACTTTGTTGTTGTGTGTGTACCTTTGGGAATAGCGAATGAGAAATTAATGAAAGCCATGATGGCATGCCGGAAAAGTTTAGCCAAATTCATGGGGAAGTGCTTTGTCCGAACTTTGAGGGATTTGTTTGCATTGAGTTTGTGATCTAAAGACTGGATTTGAGCAAGGCAATGGTTATATGCTGGGATGATTCTGAGCCGTGAGGTGAGTACCCTAAACTAATCAAAAGTACTTGTGAAATGTTTCTTCCATTATGTTACTCGATGCATCTCATGCGTGCTTGCATGTGAATTCGATGACATGATTTGGCTTTCAAATGAGTTCTGGGAAGTCTTGTGCTGGACCACCAACGTCTCACCATTTTCGTGAGTTCGTGACATGACGGCAGCAAATGGCTCCGGAGCTCAAAAAAGCGGGCTTCCCCTCCTCAATGTTAATGTTAATGTTTTAAATGATCTATTTAGCGTTGGGCTGTTCAAAGTGCCTGTGATTTCACCGGCTCACGAGAGACTAACGTACATTTGATCTCTGAATCATGACATCATCGAAATTGATCGAAATGCAACATTGTGAAATATATTTGCTTAATGATTTTACTGGTTACTCGCTGAGCTTCTAGCTCACTAGCTCACCCCAAAAATATTTTATTCCCCTCCACAGGGCTCAAGGCGAAGGAAGGACTTGTTGTGCTTATTCACGTGATTGGATGGCTTAGTTGGAATTGTTATATTTTGTACCGTTTGGATGTGGAATCATTTTATGTATAGTTGGAAATCGTTTCCGCTTCACTTATGACATGTAATTATTGGAGATTTATATTGTAATATGTGAGTTTTATCTGGTAATCTGTTTGAGGAATGTAGTGAACGACTGAGTCCCGGCGAGAGCTGGGCAGGCGGCCCGCCGAACCCTCTGGTTCGCCTTAGGGGGAGGTGGGGCTGTCACAGTTGGTATCAGAGCTTAGGTTTCAGATCTCTGTAGTGTATCCTAGGCTTGAAGTTTAGGATGCCGGACTGTGGGTTTGATTTGACTCTTAGTGTTTACTTGGAATGCTTGAGTGATTCTTGAGGGATGTCTTGACTTGATTGGTACAAGATGGAATGTCGAGGACGACATTCTTTTAAGGAGTGGAGTTTGTGACGCCCCGAAAGTATAAGTGTGAGAACCCGGAAATTTTCTAATTTTCTAGGGTTTATTTTTTTTTAATCGCCCGCCTTTTCTACATTTTCTTTATTAGAAAAATTCCCCAAATAAAGTTTATGAGCAAAGATAGTTTTAAATGATTTTTCTAGTATCGGTTAGTTTTTGAGAAATTAAGAGCGTATTTCGGACGTGGGACCCGCTAGTGCGGTAAATGCATTATATTTTTGACAACTTGTTGAAATTTTGTATTAAGTGATATTATTTTACAAAGTGTTAAGATATTTGTATTGGAGAGACAAAAAGATAAGTTTTAAACCAAAAGGTGACATGTGTCACCTTCTTATTCAAAGTTGGACTTTGACTAATTTGCATCACCTTTACTAAACCTCAAAAATTGACCAATTTCTCTCCATTTTAAGCTTGTCTTGGCCGAACCTCTTGGAGCAAAAATACAAGAAGAAAGCCTTCAACTCCAACTCCATTTCTTGCTCAATCTTGTGAATCAACCGTTAAACTTTCAAATTCCTCCACAAAAGTCACTTGTTTAGGAAGATTGAAGGTAGTGGTGGAGTGATTAGAGAAGGCAAAGGACTAAGCCATCAACTTTCTTGATATTTCAAGGTTCATGTCTAGCAATCCTTTCTTTGTTCTTGATTATGCTAAATTAGTGACTTGAGATGGCTAAAGAGATGGTTTGATGGATTATTTCTTGATTTGTGGTTGAAGTGACGAAGTTTTATTATTTTTGGGGATTTTTCTGTTTTAATATAAGCATGATTGTGTGGCTATCTATGATGATTGGAAATGGTATATAATGATTCTGGAAGGTGGAAAAAGTGGACAATTGCAATCAATTTCTGTTTTGGAAGAAATTTCAGAAAATTAGGTTTTGTGAAGGAACATTCTGCCCGAATTTTTATCTCGTAGTTAGAGGCCGAATTGGCCTTGGCTTAAAACATGAAAGTTGTAGGGAATAATATTTTAGAGGTGCCTACAAAATTTCAGGTCAATCAGAGTAGCTTAGAATGAGAAAAGTCGAAATTACTATTGCTGTTCTGGTTTTACCCGAAATTGAGAATTGCTTCTGTAATGGGTTGTTTTGGTCAGGATTTCTTCCGAATTGGTTGTTGAAGTATTCTTATGAAATGTAGCCCTGTTTCTTAGCTTTCATCTGGTTTTGGAATTTCTAGATTTGGACTTGGGTAGCCTGCTTTATGATGTTTCCGCTAGAATACGTTCTGTGAATCTGTTTTTGTGATTCTGGTATAGTATCTTGCATTTTTGACCTGGTTACACTCGGAACTGGGTTGAGTGACCTTCTGAAATATTGTAACCCTGTCTCTTAGGTTCGAAACGGTGGGTCTTGTACCTTCATCCGACAATCGTAGCGCCTTTGGTACCATTACCGTAAAATGACGTCAAAACTGTTTTTCTGGTTTTGAGCTTAACTTTCATTTCCGGACTTTTCCCTAGCTTGACTTGTACTAGTACTACTTGGAGCTTGCTGAATGGCTATTGGATGAACTTGTTGTTGTGTGTGTACCTTTGGGATGGAATGAGGAAATAATGAAGCCATGATGGCTGGAAAAGTTAGCAAATTCAGGGGAAGTGCTGTCCGAACTTTGATGGGATTTGTTTGCATTGAGTTTGTGATCTAAGACTTGGATTTGAGCAAGGCAATGTTATATGCTGGATGATTTCTGAGCCGTGGAGGTGAGTGACCCTAAACTATTTCCAAAGTACTTGTGAAATGTTTCTTCCATTATGTACTCGATTGCATCTCATGCGTGCTTGCATGTGAATTCATGACATGATTTGGCTTCAATGAGTTCTGGGAAAGTCTTGTGCTGGACACCAACGTCTCCACCATTTTCGTGAGTTCGTGACATGACGGAGCAAATGGCTCCGGAGTTCAAAAAGGGGCTCCCTCCTAATGTTAATGTTAATGTTAAATGATCTATTTGAGCGTTGGGTGTTCAAGTGCTGTGATTTCACCGGCTCACGAGAGCACTAAACGTACATTTGATCTCTGAATCATGACATCATCGAAATGATCGAAATGCAACATTGTGAAATATATTTGTTTAATGATTTTCTTGGTTACTCGCTGAGCTTCTAGCTCACCCCAAAAATATTTTATTCCCCTCCACAGGGCTCAAGGCGAAGGAAGGACTTGTTGTGCTTATTCACGTGATTGGATGGCTTAGTTGGAATTGTTATATTTTGTACCGTTTGGATGTGGAATCATTTTATGTATAGTTGGAAATCATTCCCGCTTCACTTATGACATGTAATTATTGGAGATTTATATTGTAATATGTGAGTTTTATCTGGTAATCTGTTTGAGGAATGTAGTGAACGACTGGGTCCTGGCGAGAGCTGGGCAGGCGGCCCGCCGAACCCTCTGGTTCGCCTTAGGGGGAGGTGGGGTTGTCACACTACAGGTATCAGATTTCATAAGAGGGGTAGAAATACCTATATAGTTGCAGATAAACTATCTCAAAATCAAGTAAACACTTATCAAGTCCTCATGGTCATAGAAGAAGGAAACAGGTTTTCGGTGCTAATTTTCCAATGTACATTACAATCTAGCCATCATCTATAGAAATCGTAACCAAACTATTACTCAATTAGTCTAGGGTAACACTCCTAGATGCAATCCCCTTGATCAGTCCAATTACTAGGTCAAATGTTAGAATCTTTCGCGCCTTGTCCTTTGCCATCAAAACTTACCTCAAGTGCAATCAAGATACAGACCCTTATTCAAGTACTCTCCACTTTTGGTACTCAAGTACAAGAATCCAAAACAAGATAATTCACAACTCGAATCGGCCGGTCCTAAGGGTAAATCACCCGTATTAGAGATTCCTACCTGAAGTACATATTCATCTTTCCCAAATATCATGATAGAGGATTTACACTTATAACAGTCATGATACATAATTTACGCCCAAGAAGAGCACTTAGTCCTTCACACTTGCTCATGTAGTCGAGACCATAACACCACTTGGCCCCAAACTCACCCGACGTAGAGACCATGCGAAACAGCTCTAACACAACTTGTGACTGCCCCACCTCCCTCTGGGGCGTACCTAAGGGTTTGGCGGACCGCCTATCTAATTCTTGTCAGGACTGAATCACGTATCATTAAAATTTACAAATAAAACGTTCAATAAAAAAATTTTAATTACAACTTTTTACATATACACTCATGGACCTTCAACATCCATACGATCTATAAATACAATCAAAGAATCAGACTTATAAAAAAAAATGAAACCAAACAAGCTGACTAGACATCTATAAAACAATCGCTCGAGCAACTAACAAACTTGGAAAAAATCGAGACCTTCCTCAATTCAATCTCTCATGTTCTTATCCCTATAACACTACAAGAAAATTGGTCATCAGTGACAACTTTTCTCTGCGACGAAAAAAAGTTGTCACAAAAGTGGATCCTTTATTGACGACTTTCTAACTCGTCACAAACCTCTAATGGGAGCCAACTCATTTGTGACGACTTAGAAAAGTCGTCACTAGTAAATTCCCGCCAAGATTTAGCAAGAGCGCAGGAGTGTTTAAAACACACAATAATGACGACATTAAGAACATCATCACTATTGCTTGGCCTATTTACGGACGACTTTTTGTTGTCGTCACTGATCACTAAAAAAAAAGTTATTAGTGACAATATTTTGTAGTGATGACAATAAGTCGTCACAAAAGGAGCTTCTTTAGTCGCGACACCTAAAATTGTCACAATTGCATCAAAGCAACTAAATGTTTAGTGACGACCCGTTATTTTCGTCACAAACTACACTGCAAGAAATATGATCATTAGTGACAACATTTTCTAGTGACGACAAAAGTCGTCACAAAACGTGGTTGTTTAGTGACGACAAGGAGACCTTGAAAAACGTTGTCACTAAAATGATCTATATAGTGACAACTTCTAATATCGTCACTGTCACTCTACCGATTCGGATTTAGTGACAAGAATTAATCGTCACTGTTTAAAGTACTTATTTCTAAGTCACTTTCATTAATTCTACTGTGCCACCCTAACTTTTGCGATTTAGCCCCAAATGTTGTAAAAAAATTCCATTAATTCCATTATGATACCTTAACTTTTACAATTTAGCCCTATATGTAGTACACCGATTTCTTTAATTCTATTATTACTCCCTAACTTTTGTAATTTAGCCCCATATGTAATTCACCAATTTCATTAATTCTACTATGGCACTCTAACATTTGCAATTTAACCCCCATATGTAATACACCAATTTTATTATTTCTATTATGGCACCCTAGCTTTTACAATTTAGCCCCTATTTTTTTATTAGAAAATTGAGAATGGTATCTTGATAAACTATGCATAAATATTTTATAATTTTCTCAAACTTAAGTAATAATTTGTTATAAACTCTAAAGATATATCTTTCATTACAATAGTTATAAGGCAGGCAGGTCTTTTTATCAATGGAATAAGAAATTTATGCCAGATTTATCCTTTGTACTACATGCCAAGTAGTATTAGCAAAGGAATAACAAAGTACTACAAAGTAATTAACAAAATAGCCTTCAGGGAGTGTAGTTTATGGGCAAATGAGCATTATCTATTCAAAGTACCAACTTTTTATGGGCATTTTACTCTCAAACATATAATTTATGATAAATTTATAAATGTTTGTAAGTAAAATTCAAAAAGTGTTACACTGATTTCTTACAGAACGAAAACTGGCAGGTTATCTTTTCAACATAAATTAAATTTTTTTTAAAAAAGAAATGGCCCATAAAGTACCAACTCTTTGTGAGTTTTCTCCATTACATGAACAAATATTCTGCTCTTTATGGGCATTTCACTCTGAATCATTTAATTTATGTTAAATACATAAATGTTTGTAAGTAAAATTCAAAAAGTGTTGCACTAATATTTTTATGAAAGGGAAACTGGTAGGTTTTGTATTTAACATAAATTAAATATGTGAAAGCAAAAAAAAAAGAAATTACCCATAAATCTATGTCTTGCAAATCTATACTAGTAAAATAGTTTCAAACAAAATTAAACATTAAAATAAACTGTAATTTATACACATTAAAATATCTGTAATTTATACACATTTTGCAACTACTACTTTGTGTTTTCTCTGTAATGAATTTTTTAACTATTGAGAACTTAAGTTTTGTCTTGCAAATCTATACTAGTACAATAGTTTTAAACAAAATTAAACATTAAAATAAATGTTTGAAAAAGAGCAAAAGTACATTTATCACTTGCAGTAATGTAACAATTTAATAATAATTTGTTATAAATATAAAAAAAAATCATACATTTCCTATTTATCTTGATGGCAACATGGTGGAAAATAAATAATTATGATAATCTAAAAATAGAGGTAGTCAATGGTAGAATTTAACAATAAAACTGAATATAAACTATTTTGATTGTTCGATCAACTAATTTGGTTCTCTGGTTTGTTAGGCTGCAAGTCATACATAATTGATAACACCATAAAATGAGTACCAAAAAGATTTTGATAAAAGAATGTTTATTTTTTTCAAATCATAAACATATTTCTAACAACATTTTTAGTTTGTAAATTATTTTATTGTATAATAAATTAGAAAAGTCCTATATTAGTTAAAAATGTTAAAAAAATTTTGCCCAAACACACTAAATTGTCATATTCTATTATTTTAATACAACTTGAGAGTAAAAAAAATAAAATTCAAAATAATAAAAAAAATTAATTACATAAAGATGAGAAAAAGAAAAAAGAGAGAGGTAGGAGTAAGGACAAACAAAGTGTGATTTTCTTGCATCTATATAGGAAGAATGTGTGTTATTTATACGTACAAAACAAAGAGCGGCAAACTAAAAAATTCAAGAGGCATGGCGGACAAAGGAATTTTGAGGAAACGACATCGTTTGCTTCACTAGTATGCACTCTATGTCCAAAACACTTAGCCAAAATTTCAGACACTTTTTCTCTTTCTCTCTGTCCTTCTCACTTCCCCGAAGATGAACTCCTCTCTTTCAAGCTCGCACTACCAAATCCATCATGAACTGAAGTTTGCCATTGTCATCAATTTAGGCAACTTTATCAAGTTCGCACCACCAACATACCTAATTCAGCTGTTACACTGGCTTGGTGGCAAGAAATAAAAAATTACGGCTTGAAAATTTGGGTGAAAGCTGGAGTTTAGAGCTTGAAGCTTGGGAAAAATGAGAAGTTAGGGATTGAAGGTATAGTTTGAGGTAATTTCAATATTATGTGTCTAATTTTGCAATGCATGGTATATATTTTTTGTGGGTACGGCTAGTTGCACCTTCTCTGTTTCGTCAGATTTAGTTTTTAGGTTCAATCTTGTTAGTCTCTGATTTAAGCATCAACAAGTTTTGAATCCCTTCTGTTCTGTTCTTATAAATTTGTTGGATTTTCATGAATTGATTCTCTGTTAGTGATTTTTGGCTAGAATGCTGTGAATCTTGATTTGGGTTCTAGCAAATTTTGGTCAAATTCGTCAGGTCTCTTTGGAAGTGCTCTTTCTTATAGCTAAGAATAATGAACGAGCTGATCCATTTTGACTTTTCATAAGATCTGAAATCTGAGTTATTTTTAAGAGGTGAACGCTTCAGTCTTGATTTGGTTTTTTGGTAAAAGTAAGAAAGATTGTTGCTTTTCATCCTTTTGTGGAGTTGGATATAAACGGTTGTTTTAAATGAAAACTTGCAGTTTACTTTTTCTCATCCCATGTGTCTTCTACTTCCAAATGTACTTTTATGATTGCTGCTCCCAAAAGTTATAATTTTCTTTCATTTTTTTTTCTTTTTCGCTGGATCGGTTAAGTAATGGATAAGAAAAGGGTGATGTTCCCCTTGTTTGCCATGGTCATTCTCGTCCAGTTGTGGATTTGTTTTACAGCCCAATTACTCCAGATGGGTTCTTCCTCATCAGTGCGAGCAAGGGTAATTCCTTTTGCCAGAATTATTTAGACATATGAATTTGAACACTAGTTACCGGTATTAGTTGAGCAATCTAGTTTGTTGATACGAATTTTACTAGTTCATCATATTTGTGTGTACGCTTTAGCAGTCTAGTTTCCCCTGCTAGTTAATGGTTAGGAGAAATATAATGAATGGATTACTGCTTTGACGTTTGATGGTCCAACTATCCAAGCAAATGAGTATTCAAAAGCATTCCCAGTTAATTGCTACCAGAATTAAAAGAAAGGAAACAGATAGCACCGACCTAATCTCTAGCTTTTCCTTCATATTCACACTTACCCATTCTTGTAAATTGAGCATATCTTGTTCATTTGCAGCTTCCTGAGCTAACAAATTTGTCCGACCATTAGGCTTTTGGGCATTCTGAAAGGATATGTACTTCAGTCTCAATATCCTTGCTAAAATCCTTGGCGAATTGAATTCTTTGGTTTTCTTTATTTTGTAAAGTTGGGATTTAGGTTGGCTTTAGCAGTAATTGCCATCGCTATGATCTCTTTATCGTTAGGTCCTGTTATTTTCATAACCAAGTCCAGTTTCTCTTTCACTTGCTCAGTATTCATGTCAAAGTCAGCTTATAGGCAGAGTAGGCAGATGTAGCAGGGAGTTCACCATTCCAATTTGAAATTGCAGCTAATTGTAAAAAGTTACAGTAATCTTTCCAGAAAGAACCTTTTTGGCCATCTCTTTTTATTTGTCTATTTATCAAGTCCTTTGTCTTTAGTTGCACCTACACGACTTGTTCTAATTCTCATAACTACCTTTAAGATTTTTTTAATTTAAACCTTTTGGTCCATGATATCACGGTCATTTGTACCAATTCGTACTTGAAACTAGCTACTGTTTCTAGCCATGAAATATACAACCAGTCTGTTGCTATCATGAGTGTAAGTAACGTTTGAATGACTGTGTAAGCTCCTTTTTGTAATCTCCAGACCCCAAATACTTACTCGCAATCAATTTTCTTGATGTCTGATTACTTTTTTTCACTTGTTGGGGAGGTCTCTTTCTATTACATATTGGGCAGTATATATATCGTAAGCAAGTGTGATTCACTGAGCTACGATATTGAGGTGTGGCATTTTGGCCTCTCAACTTGCTATGGGTTTGTGACCAGTAAAATGAAATGATATTTTTTAGGTCAGGTATGATTATGTGACTTGCCAAGACACTTACCAAGGGCTTCCAAGATTTACTTGTGAACATTTATCTTTGTATCTTTTTTATCATGTTCCTAGTGGTATACCAAGAAACATTTATCCTGGTCATTTGACAATAATGATTTTCTCTTTGGCAACCTTCCAGATCAATATACATTTCTCATTATCTGCTGCAAATCTCTTCTCTCTTCTTGCTCCCTCATTGGTTCTTTCATCTTCCAAGGAGATGCCACGTAGAGAGAGTTAAAGGATAAGTCTCGGAAGATTTCTTCATCAGAGAAGGCCTGTACTGGTTGGGAAGATGAATACGATGTTTCATCCAAGCAGGTAAACAAATTCCGACCTTGTTACTATAAATTTGTCTTCAGAACAGCTATCATGCTGGTTATCTGTTTTTGTTTTCTTGTTTGCTTAAAGGATTTGGTGATATTGGTATAAGTGATATGACCAGTACATGAAGTAGAACATCAGTTATTTGATGACTATCAGAAGTCCTGTGATTGTTAGATGGTTGTGTGAGTAAGTAATAGATTGGAGTTGCTTCTGATTATCGAATTTGGGATGGACCATAGCTAGCACTAAGAGTACATCTGTGGATCTGTGCTAGGAACCACACTTAGCAACAATCAGTAAATTTCCAAAATTACCTATTTTTTGAGGAACTCCTTATGTATTTTCACAAGTGGATATTTATGCCGTATTGGCTAATTGAGATTACTTCATTGTGACAACCAAAGAGTTTGTGGACAGAACTCAAGTAAAATCACTTCAACTATGGAGCAACGCAAACTCACCCAATATGATCTAACCTTGTCCACTGACAAAAGTACTTGCTGTTCAGGCCTCGAAGTCAATTACTTTGATAATCAAAAAGTTAGATGTTCTCATAATGTGATTTGAACAAGTTTTTTAATAAAGAAGATATCCAATATCGCAATATAATTCTTGTGAATCATTTAAAATGGCATGTAGATGGTATGAAACTCAATTCATTGTCAGTTTCTAGTCCTTATAATCTAAACTTCTTGTTAACTTCTTGTACTTGGATAATACACAACTTTTTAACTGTTTCTTGTACTTAGATAACTTGTGTAAGGTTGTAATAGCATATTTTTTTACTAAAGTCTATTCTAATGCATATAATATTTTATTCTCAATGCAGTCCAGTTTGATATTGATCACGAGGAGATTGTTGGATATGATGATAGAGATGGTTGAAGTCTGACATTGGTGGTGCAATCTTTGCTTTAGTTTAGAAATCTAGTACTCTATTTTTTGGGAAGGATGCATATTGGCCATTAGTGCTTGAATTGATTATGTGGGTTTTAGGACACAACATTTCTGGTTAACTTCTATTTTGATGAATTCACAAATGTTTATGGCCATATATATGAATTTGTAGCTTCATTCTACCCGAATTTTGCCTTTTGTCAAATTGAATGTTCTACTATAATTTGTTGAAATTGCTATGACAATGCTATATTCATAATGGTTAATTTCAACTCTTCAAAACAAAGCTCAGTGACAACCTTCGGAGGCTGTCACTAATGAGAAATTATCTAATGACAAAAAAAAGTTGTCACAAAATAGAAAATAAAAACTCATTGTCACAACAGAGACTATCACGAAATCTAAGCTACATTTGTGACGACAATTGTTGTCAGTAAAATATTTATATACAATGGCTTTCGGTGCTTTTTAGTGACGATCTTAAGTAGAGCATTTTTGACAAAAGGTCAATTCGTCAATAAAACACTTTCGGATTGTTGTCACTAATGACAACTATTTAGTGACGACATTTCAGGTCGTCACTAAATAGTTGTCATTAGTGACGACAATCTGGAAGTATTTTATTGACGACTTGATCTTTTGTCAAAAATGCTCTACTTAAAGTCGTCACTAATGACAACTATTTAGTGACGACATTTTAGGTCGTCACTGTTTACTTTTACCGACGGGGATTTAGTGACGACTTTGTGACGATCAAAAAGTCGTCAATAAAAGGTATTTGTGACGATATTTGTATGTTCTATGATGACTTTGTGTTGTCACTGATGAACAATTTTCTTGTAGTGTAAGAAAAATAAATGGCATGGAATGAGCTAAAAATCCAGTGAGGTTCCAAGTAACTAAGCAAGTAAAATGCTAGGCAAGATACCATACCCAGATATCAAGAAACAAGTCAAATTCAAATTGATTATGACCAAACATATAGTTAAACAAGTAGTCAGATAGATCATGCAAAATTGTACAGTGAAGGACACATTCACGGCAAAGGATATAAGTTACTTTAAAAAATAAGTTCTACAGTAGCTTGATCAAGGTCCGTGGACTCTTCGTCAATCACAAAAGTATAACATCTACAGATCTCAACTTTACACCAATTTCCGCCCATCGATCAATCCCCTACCGGGTCCGAACATCAAAAGAACACCCAAGGTTCGTCGATCTCCTCGACCAACCCCTTGTTGGCTCGATTCAACCAACTAACAGTAGGTTGGACTTATAGTCACAGATATATAGTAATTCATGATATGATTTATAGCCCCAAGTATTCAGTAATTAGTAATGGAGTCGTTGGCTGTTATCCAACGCTCACGCAGTAAATGATTAGAGACCTTAGTTGTCATTTAATGCTACATATTCAGAAATATCAGAGTTCAGGTAATGAATTCCAGTCAGGAATAAACAGGTTAATAACTTGTCTTTTACCCAAGATTTCCTAACTTACCCATCCGCTCTGAGGCTGGTCTAAAGCAAGAGATCCAACGAGAGCTCAGTTCAGCCGTTGCCGACCTACATTCATGCATACACATAAGTAACCCTAGTTACCACTTATCTGATGTCTCGGATAGGGTTCAAAACGCAGTTCAACCACTACAAGAGAGATGTAGTTCGTCTACAATTCAACCGCTACAAGAGGGTAGTAGCCGGTCTACTATTCAACCACAACAACAGAAATGTAACCGGTCTACGGTTCAGCCGCTACAAGGGGAATGCAGCCGATCTACAAACATACATATAAACATTCAAGTCCGCATGCAGGATCAATTAATTCAAGTTCATGCAGGTCGAGGACGAATAAGGAAACACTCGCCTCGCCATAATTAAGTCACAAGTAATGTCCAACACTTCACATTCTAAAGTATTCCAAGTATTTCAAGTCAATGTACAAGTTTCATACAAATCAAGTTACTTGTTCATGCATGAAATAGATATCCAGTGTTTAGCCGAGTCAGGTCAATTGAGTGTACATAAGAGCACACTCGCCCAAATAGGCTCAAGTCACAAATAAGCTCAGTCTAGCATGTTTCAAGCATTTCAAGTATTTCTTGTAAAAAATAAGTCCAGCATATCATGTTTCAAACATTTCAAGTATCTCAAGTCCAAACTGTTGAAAATTGGGTGGTTATGAAAACCTGATCAAACAAGAATACTGAAGTAAAACTGCAGAAATCAGAAATTATCTCACCAAATCCGGCCACGTATCCGGCCAAATATTGGCTAGATTCAAGGCTGGATTAACTGGAAAGATTTGAAAATCTTTGATGCTCACTGCCTCAAATCCGGCAGGAAATCCGGCCAGAAAAAATCCGGCCAGAAAGTTTTCTGGCCCGATTCTGGCCACATTTCAGTTATAACAAACGGCTAGTACATGCTTTAACAGAATATCAAAAGTTTAATCGAGTTAGGTCAAGTGCGACAAAGTACACACTTGTCTATGAGACGATAAATCAAATACCTAGCAACTTCCAGCAACAATGAGCATGTAATAGATAGTTGGAACACTCACCAATCAATTGCAACCCTTCACTTTTGTGAGGACCCGAAATTTTCTTATTTTATTTTATTTTACTGGCTTAATTAATTATTTACTCACCCGTTCTCTCTAAATATTTTATTCCAACCTTTTTAGATCCAATTACATGAAATTATGGCTTACATATATTTTTTAAATGACTTGTTCCGAAAATTAATTTTTGAAAAGCTAGATTAGTGAGAATAGCGAATACGCATTTGGAGATAATAACCGATTTGAAAGTACAATAAGCTTGGAAAATTGGAGACTTGTACATTAGCCTTGAAATAGGTATTTTTATGTTTATGTGCTCAAGTGATAGTTAGTTATACCATCGTTATAAGAATTTGTTGAAAAATTCATTTTATCGCGCACAAATCGGAAGTACGCGTTTTCACGCGCGCGATTAATTAAGCGACTTTAGACCTTTATTTTTAGACTATTAAGAGTGAATAATAATAGTATGAATGAAAGTGCATTAGAGGTTTAGTATATAAGTGAAATAAACCCGAGAGGAAACGAGCACGAAACGCGCGCGTGCGCGCGGGAAAAAGAGTTGACCTTTGAATCAATGAGAGCCACACATTTTAGTTTCTCATGGGAGTATCACACTAGATTAAAACCCTCCACATGCTTACCTCAATTGGTGCCTCTTTTGCTCCCATTTCAGCGTGCAACAACAAGGGAAGAGAACCAAACTTGCTCATCAAATTTCTTCTCCAACTCTTCATCAATCCTTCACCATTTCACCTCAAATTTTAACCACACTTAGCTAACCACTTGGAGATTCACTTAGGCAAGGAGAAGAGCTTCAATTGCACGGTTTCTTGGACCTTTCTTTTGGCCAAAAATCTGACCTTTAGCATCTAAGAAGACATATGACGATCAAGCCCTTAAATCTTGTCTTATGGAAGTAATAAAGCATATATAAGCTCATGCATGCATGTGAGTAGCTTGTTTATGTTGGAAAAATTGTTGTGTGGGCTCTATGAACTCCCACTTGGATTGGATGGACTGATTTGATGAATGATGATGCTATTAATGTTGGTTTAGTGCTTAAATTAGTGGATTAATGTTGGGTTGTTGGTAGAAATTCAAGGAATGTGCAATGAACAAAAGTGACCATTTTACCTCTGCCATGTTAGTGCACTTTGGTGCGAAATTTAGAGGTTCTAATGACTTTTTTGTGATGTATACATGTTATATGAATGGTGTAGAAAGTTTCATTGAAAAATAACATGATTTGGTTGCCAAATGATGTGTTTTCGGAAATCAGCAAAACTGGAAATTTTTCCCGTAACTGCTCTGGCAGTGTTCTTATTTTGGCTATAACTTTTTACTCCGATATTGAAATTGAGTACCGTTTGTGGTACTGGAAACTAGACATTCCCAACTTTCCAATGGTATAAAATACACATTCTAGTTCCACCTGAGTCATCCATACCAATAATTTAAACATGAATGTCCTGTTTCACATCTACACTGGGAGCTCTGTTTTGAGCAGCGAATTGATGCTCAAATGTGAGCTAGTTGTGGACAAATGTTGAAAATGATTTCTTCTAAGAAATTGTATCCTTATGAATCTAGTTTTCAATGCTACCAACCACGCTCAATTACGAGTTGAATTGAGTGATTATGACCAGAATTCGAAACTGACTTTATGGGAGAAAACCCTCATGTTGGACAGATTTGTAACCAATTTTGATTTGAGACTTGCTCTTCGAAATTCTTGGTTTAAATTACCTACCAAATGTATCTTGGATCCTTATTAGACCTGGTTAGCATAAATGACACATGTTTTAAGCATTTTATTGGCCAAAGGTTTGAGAAAAAGAAAACTAGTGGTGCAAGGCAGCTTTGCCTTGGAGATTTAGAAACTTTGATGGTTTTGTTAACCAACTTCCCGAATGAATTTTCCTATGAAATTTTGTAGAGGAATAGCCCTTATATGGTAGTGTAATACTGCTAATTTCAGTGCCATTCTGAGTCTGTTTCAATGCTTAACCAAAGTCCCAAAGTTTGTGATTTGAACCTGAAAATTGCCTAAAAGTTTCGATTTTTCAGCAACTTTGAGCTAGTATATCTTGGTGCTCAAAACTCCGATTCTTGTTCCGCTTGCTGTGTTTTAAACTTTGTTTATGACTCTAATTGAGTTCCAAATTTCAGAGGCTGGTTCACATTGTGTGAATTTTGCAAAATTTCCAAACTTTGCCGAAAACCAAGCCCAAAACTGTCTCGCAAGCCAAAATAGCAATTTTGACACAAATTTTGAATACCTTCCGTTTGGAATCATGGAAAAGTGTCTTCTAAAAAATTTTAGTACTTTGGAACTAGTTTCCAACGGTACCAAGTTTTCTAATTTTGGACCCATAGAGAGTGAGATCTGATTTTTCAAAGTTTACTTGCCGAATCTGAAATTTCCGAACCTAAAGGAAATTGAGGGTTTCAAACTCTCCATTTTCCTCCGATATTGCTAGACCATTTTACACTTGATTTCAAAGGTGAAAATCAGATTTCTCTTGTGTTTTTGAAACCCACTTCCAAGTCTCGATTATAAATAATTAAGGTTCAATTCATTAATTTTCCTTAGATTGTACACTAGTACAACCTTCTTTGATAAGTAGGGGTTCTAAGTGATAGTGTATAATAATTGATGGTTATTTGCTCAAGTGCCCAATGAGACCTTGAAGAGGAACTCGAAGTGGATGCTTAAACACTTGTTTGCGTACTTACTCACTTGTTCTGAATAGGTGAATGTTCCATATAGGAGTACGTAATTTGAATAAGTCTATGACATGCTTATCCCATAGTCATTAAGTGTTAAGTGCTACATGTTAAGTATTTACCACACTCATGCATATCTAAGTAAGGTATACTTGAATTACTAGATATGAAATGCTTGAAGAGCATTTTTACGTGACTACTTGAACTACTCGATATGAAATGCTTGAAGAGCATATTTACGTGACTACTTGAATTACTAGATATGAAATGCTTGAAGAACATTTTTACGTGACTACTTGAACTACTCGATATGAAATGCTTGAAGAGCATATTTATGTGACTACTTGAACTGCTCGATATGAAATGCTTGAAAAGCATATTTACATGACTACTTGAATTACTCGACATGAAATCCTTGAAGAGCATATTTATTTAATATGTCTATCAATTAACCGTGACTACTTACCGTTAACCGTTAACCGTAATTACTTAACGTTTATCAATTTACTTGATTACCTGCTTACGTGATTACTTGACTACTTGATTACTTGATTACCGTAAATTATATGTTCATATGAAATTGTCCACCATTTTAAGGCGAGTGTGTACTTTATCTCACTCGACCTACTAAAATGATAAATTTTTACCGTTCATCGGTTTATTTGATTACTTGTGCATGTTGTAAGCTCTAAGCTGAACTGGGCCCTGCCCTTGGTTACTAACCTACTTGAGTCAGGACTGAGCTCGGTCCGGTAGGTTGGAACCCTGGGTCACTGTTTCGGTATACTCGAGTACTACCACTGGAGAGATAAGGTGATAGCCAGACAAACCAAGGGGATCTGGAAGTTATAAGGTGCAGATGACCGATATGGTTCCACTGGAACACCGTATCGTTCAATGTGTATTTATTTTGCATAGAGATAACTATTTCGTGCAAATGTGCCAACGTGCAAATCTTGGCTCATACCTGTGACATGCTCAAATTACTCGTACCATGATAATTGTCTCATGTTAATGTGTCATACCTGTGATATGGTCAAAGTACTCGTATAATGATAATTGTCTCATGTTCATGAGCCAACGTGCAACCCCGAACCATACTGTGGTATGCTCAATTACTTGATTTGTTAGAACTGCTAGAGTGTCTTGGAACCTCACTGGGCTGTGTAACTCATCCCACGTTTTTGTTCTCTTTAACAGGGTTCGAGACCAAGAGTGCTCGTGAATAGTACTAGATAGCTTTCTTTTGAAAATTTTAAGTTGTATTATAGTGGATGGTTATAGTACATATTGTGACGCCCCCACTTCTCCCTAAGGCGAACCAAAGGGTATCCGCTGGACGCCTGCCCAACTCTCGCCAGGACTCAAGCAAATACCATTCAAGCTTATAGCGGTGCTAGAAATCAACATCCAGAAAAGATAAATACAATTAGTACGGAAGCGTTTAAGCTTAACGAAATATAACAATCTTCCAATCCTTACATCGGGTTTCCATAATACAGCCCAAAATATACAATATTCCAAAAGTCTAGACAAAAGAGTTGGAACCCTATTACATGAGTACACAAAAGAGAAATTCCTCTGAATCTCACTTCAAGCACAAATCCTGTTAAGGAAAACAAATCTACAGGGTGAGCAAAACGCTCGTGAGGCCAAGAACACACATACAGGCACGTAGTTCAAGTAACACCTCCTAATTAATCAATTTACAACAATAACCATTCAATAAAGAGCACTTTACTAAAAAGTAAACAGAAACAATTCAAGGATATGGGAGCTCTCAGGAGCTATTTTCCACCTCAACCTTCAGGAACCTCCACGCGTTGACACTCCGTCAACCGGTTAGGTTTAATCCGTAGAAACATCACTTACACTTCCCCTTCTCAACCTTACATACCACACCGGACCCGCAATACAATTATGAGGCGATACTTCAGCGAGTATGCCAAGTAAGACCTCTCAATAGGTTGAACTTATGAAATCTCATGGTTCACTGAGGAGCTCGACCAAGCCCCTGCTGGCTCGAGTCCAAGGCTAGCCATTAAGAGAGTTTGGGCGTCCCCCACTTTTTCACTTTTGTATCGAGGAGATTCACTCCAACGACTTATGCAATCATAACATAAAATCTCTTAAGTACTTCACATATATTCACTTAACCAATTACTTAAACAAGTAAGCACTTCACTTCACTAACTCAAGTTCACTTTGTTTGAATGAGGACGAGTGCGATAAAGTACACACTCGACTCAAAGGTTTGAAAATTCCAATTTATATAACACTTATCAATTTGCAGATATTTCACATAATTCACACACTTGACACTCACCAATATAAGCAATGAGGAAGAAATGTCCCTCGGAGCTTTAGGCGTTCACTGTGGGATCCACTTGAAGGTCCTCGTGTGCGCCTGAGCAAATAATAGTGAATTATCATTCACACATCTCAATTATCAAGGAAGATCGTGCACGAGTACAATCTAGGGGAAATTTCATGGTAATGAACCTCAATTACTCGTAAATCAAGGTTCAAGTGGAGTTTCTTAAAGTATAAGAGCAATCGAGTCTTTTGTCTTGGAAATCAAGCATAAACGTTCAAGTACTGTCGAAGGAATAAGGAGTACTTGAAAAAAAAACTTCATTTCCTTGAAATGCGGAAAATTTCAGTTTTTGATACGCTATTTTGAAAAATCGTATCTCACCTTCCACATATCAAAAATTGGAAAATTTGGTACCGTTGGAAACTTCTTCCAAGGTACTAAAAGTTCCTAGAATACACTTTTCTAAGATTCCAAATGGAAAACATTCAAAAATGAGCTCAAAGTCGCTGTTTTGGTTCATAAGGCAGATTTAGGTTGGTTTTTGGCCAACTTTGAAATTTCGGCAAAATTCACTTGATTGGAACTAGCCTTTGAAATTTGGAACTCTACTAGAGTTGCAATCCAAGTTTACAACAAAATAAGCGGAACGAGAATCGGAGTTTTGAGCACTAAGATACGGCAACTCAAAGTTACCAAAATTCCCTTGTGTAATAAGGATTTTCCAAACTCGAGTCATGAACTTTGGTAATTTATTTGAGCCATGAAACGGCCTCGGAATAACACCATAAATAGCAGTATAATACTACCATATAAGGGTTGTCCCTCTACCAAATTTCATGGAGAAATAACTTCGGAAAGGTAGTCAACCAAACAACCAAAGTTTCGAAAAATCCTAAGGCAAAACTGCCTGGAGATTTTTGTTTCCATTCCAAACATTTGACCAAGGAAAATCCTTCAAACATGGTTCATTTGTGTAGGAGAAGCATAAAGAACATTCATGGTACATTTGGTAAGTGTTTTAACTCCAAGAAACTCAATTGGCAAGTCCACACCAAGTCTAGCATCAATTCTGTCCAAAATTTAGGGTTTTCAAAAACAGGGCAGATTTCGTATTTTGATCACAAATCACTCAATTCAACTCGGAATTGAACATGGTTGGTGGAGTTGGAAAATAAATCCATAAAACTATAATTTCACAGAAGAAATCGTTCTGAAATTCAGCTCACAACTAGCTCAAATTCGAACCTCAAGTTGTAGCTTCTGAACTTCGTTCCAGGAAAACAGAGTAACAGAACAGTCATTTTTAGATGGTTGGTACGGGGTACTAGGGTAGAATTAAAGGTTACATTTTATACCTTTGGAAAGATGGGAATGTCTAGTTTTAAATGCCACTGACGGCACTTGATTTCGACGTCGGAGCACAGAGTTATGGCCAAAACAAGAAGGCTGTCAGAGCATTACGAGAAACTTTTTCCAGGTTTGCTAGCTTCGTGAGATTAATCCATTTGACCAACCAAACCTCAATATTTTTCGATGAAACTTTATGCACCATCTATACAACATATAAACATCATATACAAGCCATTAAAGCCTCAAAATTCCGCAAAAAGAGGCACGATCATAACAGGGGCAGAATTGGAAAATTTTCATCCATGCACTCTTTCAAGTTTATACTAGCTATGCACCATTAATCTACCAATTTGAGCATCAACATTAAATCCATCATCAAACATCATATCAGCCATCAACTCAAGAGTGGGAGTTCATAGAGCTCACATTCAAAATTTTCTATCAATTTAAAGCTGCCCATGAGAATCCAAGAGCTCATGAGTGTAATCTATCTTCCATAAGCTAAGAATTAAGTGGTTGATCATTACTTACTTGGATTGGTGAACAAGACAGAATTTTCGGCCCCTCCTTGCTTCAAAATGAACCGTGAAAAGCTCCCCCTTTTTAGCTAGATACAATCCCCATGTGTTCAACTAGGTGTAGTTCAATTTTGGTTGAGATTTGGTGCAAGAATTTGGAGTAGAAAGTGATGGAGCAAGGCTGGTTCTTCTTTCCCTTGCTGTTCGGTTGTGTTGAGGTGAGAAATGGAGAGTGTTTGCTGATGATAAGGCTTCCGTGAGAAGCTTAGCAATTGGGGTTTCAAGTATACAAAAGTCAACTATCTATTAGTGCGTATACGAGCGCGTTTTATGCTCGATTCCTCTCGAGTTTATTTCACTAGTGCACTAAACCTCTAATGCACTTCTATTCATATTAATATTATTCAATCTTAATTGTCCCAAAATAAGGGTCTAAAGTCCCTCAATTAAATCGCGCGTGTGAAAACGCGTATTTCCAATTTAAGCGCGATAATGCGAAATCTCTAAGAAATTCTTATAACGATAGTACCACTAACTATCACTTGAATACTTGGGCATAAAAACACCTATTTTAAGACCATTGTGCAAGCCTCTAATTTTTCAAGCTTATTGTATTCTCGAACCGATTATTGACTCCAATCGCGTATTCATTATTTTCACTTAACGAGCTTCCAAAAATTAAATTTTGAAACAAGTCACTTTGAAAATATAACTAAGCTATAAATCCATATAATTAGGTCTAAAATGGTTAAAAAATAATATTCAGGGCAATTGGCCAAATAAATAATTAAATGAGTTTGAATTAGGAGTTTAAAATAGATGAATTTTATGAGTCTTCACATGAGTCTTGTATTACTTCCTCAAATCTCCAATAAATTTGTATCAGCGCGTCTTTCGGAAAATTATCGACGCGCAAGCGGTATACACTTACTTAGAACTCATTCACCTTTAATTCCTCAATTAACTTTTCTTTATCTACTATTGATCATTCTTAATTCTCCAATATTAATACACTCCCGATTCAAGTATAGCCACGAAAAACGTGTACTCGTTATTCCAAACTAAACGAATTTTACTAAATTGAATTTTTCAACAAAACGCTTTAAAATATAAAAGAGGTGTTGTTCCATATAAATGGATCTGTAAATGGTCGAAATAAATAATTCGGAGAAAATGAGTAAATAAATATTTAAGTAAACTTGTGATATTCGATAAATAAGAAAATTTTCGGGTCCTCACATCCTCCCCTCCTTAAAAGGAATTTCGTTCTCGAAATTCACACCTAGGACAATATCATTCTCGTAATGGTTAGTCTACCAGACCGATCACTAACTTACGTTTTCCAACCCATGCTGCACAATTTCTATTCATTCAACTAGCAATCAAACCTTGATTTTTCCTCATTAAATATTTTAATTCCCTGATCATAGGGCAGCATAATCGGCCTTATGTCTACCTCACATAGGTAACGCCTTCACTCTTAATGCTACTATTACCGCCACTAATTCCAAATCATGAGTTGGTTATTTTCTCTCGTGATATATTAACTTTCTAGAGACATACACAATCGTTTCATCCTGTATTGTTAGTATACATTCTAATCTATCCTTTAAAACATTTGGGTAAATCACAAAACTACCTCCTCCGCCCAGTAGGACTAACACAAGTGCATCGGTTAAACACCTTTTACTTTTAAAATTCTTCCTCACATTTAAAATCCCAAATAACCTGCCAAGTCTTGCACTCTTAGAAAATTCCTTGATCAAACCAAAGGAAATGTTCGACTACCTCCAAGAATTCCAAATTTCGGTAGGATTTTCTAGTCGTTTTCTCTTAAACAACTTCCACTGTTGCTGAGTCAATAACAATTCCTTCCTTAGATATTATATAACCAAGAAAGGCTATTTCCCTCCAATCGAACTCACATTTATCGAACTTAACGAAAGTTGGTGCATTCTTGAGGTTTGTAAAACATCATCAAATATCTTTCATGATCTCCTCAAACCTTAGAGTATACCGATATATCATCAATAAATGCCACCACAGATGATTCCAATTACGATTTAAAACCCCGATGCATTCAGGTCATAATTGCTGCTAGAGCATTGGTCAATCCAACGGCGTAATTGAAAGTTCAAAGTGTCCCTATCTTGAATTGGAAGTGATTTTAAACACATCAGTTTCTAGGATCCTCAACTGGTAATAGCTCTACTTTAAATTCAACTTGAATAATATCATGACTCCTTGCCATTGGTCTAAATCCCCGGCTACGTGAGACAATGGAGTATTTGTTCTTAATGGTCACATCGTTCAAGTCTCGATAATCTATATATATTTATAGCCTCAAGCTTCTATTCCAAATGTGATATCCGATCCCTCAATCATTATGCTCATCAAATCTACCAAAGATTTCCTTTCACTAACCCAAGTCCCACAGTATTAATATATCCAATTGGCAATCAAACATTGGATCCCAGCTTCAATACCAAGCTCTCGATTTGGTCACTATCCCTGGTCACCTCCAAGACCTCAGGGTGGTCTATATTCTCAAGCACAATCCCGACTATGTCTAACACCATTCACGTCTTATTATAAATCTAAAAGTGTGGGCAAGATTTGAATATGCATGTAAGTCATAAAACCAATCAAAAGTGGAGTAAAGTTTCATATGTCATAAGGATCATAATAGGTACATCAAGTTGGGATAGGTTTATCAAACCATTTCAAAAGGGAACAAAACGTGCCAAGTTACCAAGATACAAAATAATAAAATACTTTCCCTTATACAAAAGATTAAATCTCCAAAAGTGCCAGTCTAGTCTAAGGTAAAGTTACAACCTCTATCCCTCGAGTGAAGTCAAACCATCTCGACTTGTGAAACCTTTACTACTTGGGTCCTTTTTACAGCTATTAGTATTAATTACTCTCATCAGACATTCGATTGCTTTTGGCGAAACTAATTGGCTGTTGAGTATTTCTTCCTTTTGTTAGGGGCACTGGGGCAACTTGAAATCTGATGTTCGGTGCTACCACAATACAAGCACTTTCCCGATTTCTTCCAACATTCATTCTCCGTGTGGTTGGGCTTACCACAGTATCCACAAGTCGTACGAGAAGTCATGGCCTGACCAGCTTGAGAAGTTTCTTTGTATTTCATTTCCAATTCTACGTTCTTGTATAGCAACTCAATTTTCTCAGCATATTCTTGTTTCCACCGCCCTTTCCAGTAGTCAGCCAACTTCTTTTGAAACTCTACCTCCTTTTGAAGGAGGTCCACTTCCTTACGTATTTCTTCCAAATTTGTCATCTTACCGGTTGGTTCAAGTCAAATGCTAGCCTTAATCATTCTCTGCTTAACACGGGCGAGCTCTTAAGTCTCCATGAGATTACTATCAATAATTACAAACTCAACAAGGAAGGAGGCCTTAATCCTTAATATAAAGATTCCATGTCTCAGTTTACTCTTCAATACTTATCTACAAGATCATTCAAGAAGAAATCATAACCTCTTGTTCTCACTAGTGCCTTATTGTATCCTCTCAAATCAATCTCACTATTTCGGGGTTAGATTTTCCATGTGCTTGGATGGACGAACTTCAAGAATTTCTCAATTCCTCACACCTTTCTTGGTGCTTAGGTTGGTTGATTGGTTTAGGGCTTTAGCGCTCCACCAATCGTGCTAGGGCATCAATCGTCTGGTTAATAGCAATAACTACGCGATTATTTTCATTCATTTCTAGGGTTTTGATTCAGTCTAGCAGTCGTTCTATAATTGTCCCCTTGAACTTGGGGTTGCTTAACCCCTCGCCCTCGATCCTTTTCACTCTTTTGGTCACCCATAAATTTAACATGTTTAAAGGCATGACATAAAGTGAGTGCACATAAACAGAGTTTGAAAAGTGATACCTTTATCACGCCCAACGAATACAAGAATAAAAGAGAAGACACCAAAATAATCACAAATGGGTACAACCCAATCATGGATTTGAAATCATGAAGCAGTAACATCTAGCATGCCATGAATAATATTTAATTGCCTCAAAAGGTAGGAAATATAGTGAAACAAGATACAAAATGCAATGGCCTTTAAGCGAGCACCACCCCCTCTATCTTTGGCAAAACTATTAAAATAGTTTAAATCACTAATTTAGTGATTGGCGGAGCCAAAAATCTTCACTACCTCCGTAGGATCATTTTCATTTCCAGCACTAGGAGTTTTAGATCTCATGTCCCTTATCGAATATCTTGTCATTCTCCACTTGTTCAACCAAGGTAACACACCCAGCCATGGACTTATTCATCCCGTTTTTAATTCCGGGCACTACCCCAACAAGTCGGGTCTTAGCTTTTTAAAGCTTCTCACAAGGAGCCTTTGTCTTCCTCGCTCCTTAAGTATTTCAATCTTCACTTCAGGAATTCTAGTAGTCTAGGCATCCGCAATCGCCCTCAGTTCTCGATTATCCCCTCGAATCACCCTAATTTCTTCGGATAGCCATCTCCAGTCATTGACCCCCGTATTATTCCGTTATTTGGATATGAGTAAACCCTCCGGCAATCACATGGGGTCCTAGTTCAGCAAGTTGGATTATATGTCCAATGAATTTCCCTTAGGCCTTTCTCAATGACGGATCACCGGAAAGCTGTAACGCCCCGAGGCAGAAGAAAAGGAAAAAATTTCTGGTGAATAGTGTTTTGTGGGGAATCCGGCCAGAAGCCGTGCAAATTCCTTATATTTTTCTTAAAATTCCCTTTTCTCTGACAAATACCACTTTATAATGGCCCTACTACTCAATCACCCCACAATAAGTGCCAATGAACCTAGAAAGTAGGGTTTCACGCTTCGGTTTCAAGTTTAGAGCAAAATTAGGGTTTTCGCGATTTTTCGCCGGATGAATTTTCGGTACAGAGTAAGGATTAAATTTGGAGAGTAAAAGTGACTTTTAAGTGAGAAATAATATGTGACTAGTAGCAGTGATATAAGGTTAGTGAATGGGAAGTAAAAACCCTAGTACGTGAGTTTTTAAAAAAAACGGCGCGAACCGGCGGGTCCCGCGCACTACCGATTGAACGCACCACTTGACCACCATTTTTCTTACCAAACAAGCTTATTGACTTTTGAGTAAAATATCTTCTCACTTGGCAGCTGGGTTGACCGAATTCTAAGGCTAGAAATGCAAGGAAAAGAAAGAGAAAAATGGAAGGTAGTGGTGGCGACAAGTGTCGCCACCTTAGAGCTTCTTGACCAAAGACAAGGACTCTTTATTTATTACCAAAAAATTCAGCATTTTCCTCTTCATTTGCTGCTGCTGGCCGAGAGGAGCAAGAAAGAAAAACACCAAGGGAAAACACTCCATTTCTTCTTGAATCCAACTACTAAGTGAGGAATCAAACGAAATAAACCGATTAAACTTACCTTTGAGTGTTTAGTTAGTGATTTGTGGTGAGATTTTGGAAAGAGAAAGCTTGGGCTACACTTGGTGAACTCTAATCAAGGTAAGGAAGATGATCTCTCTAAATTTTACTTTCAATCTTGTTAAATTAAGCTTAGTAACTTGATTTTGTGGTGGAATCATGTTATCATGTTTTGGAAGTTTTCCCCTTTTTATATGATGAACTAGGGCTTGAGGAATTTCTGCCCAATTTGATGTATGATGTATATATGTTGAAATTAATTTTATACAAGAGGTTTTGGTAGTGATTGGAGTGAGAAATTGAGGAAGGTTGCATGAAAAATTGGAAATTCCAGAATTCTGGAAAATTGTTCTTCCTTTCTGTCCGGTTTTGTATCTGTATGTTAGAGGCCGAATTGGCCTTAGGTAAAAGAATAAAAGTTGTATAGAATGGTATTTTATAGGTGCCTACAAAATTTCAGCTCAATCGGATCAACGTAGGTCATGAAAAGTCCAAAATACCCTTACTGTGTTAAGTTTTTCCCCAGCAGTCCGTGTGATCAGTTTGTCCAGTTTATCACGTTTTTTACTAGGATCCGTACTGATTTAGCTTCTTGCCAAAATATGAACGTTGTAGTATTCTGACTTAGCTTTCAAATGCCTCTAAGAACACCTGAATTGGACTTTTGTAGCCTGAGATATGTCCATTACAGTGTAATACGGTTAAGTAGCCGACAAATTGGATTTTGGTTCTGTAATTTGAGGATTTGACTAAGTTACATTAGGAACTCGACTAAGTGACCTTCATGAACATTGTAGCCCTGTGTCTAAGCTTCGAAACGGAATAGGTTACGCCTCAATCCGATAAGCGTAGCTTTGGATATGTTATTTCCGCATCCATACGTCGAATCTGTCTTTTGCTGAATTGAATTTCTGCACTTGTTATGATTGTGATTCTTGTTTTTATGATATTGTGAGCCTATGGAACGGCTTTTGACTTGAATTTCTGATATGTGTGATGTTGGGTTTTGGTTGAGGAAAAATAATGAAGCCTAAATGGCTGGAAAATTAGGTAAACACAAAGGGCATGCTGCCCGAATTTTTACTCGAGGACTAGAAAACTATATTAGCGACTTGAGTAAAGGTTAAGTGATTATCACTTGAACTAGCGAGGACCTTTGCCACTTTGTTTTTCGAGGGTTATACGTTAAGACTTGGCCGAACTTGTACCCTTGAGGAAAAGACATAATGGCCAATGTAAACTTGTATTTCCTTGCACTTTCAACTCAAGTGTTATTTCCAAGCATCTATGCTACAAAACCTTACTATTTGAAAAGCGAGCAAGTGTTTCACGAGTGTCTTTCAAATGAATTTCAATTGGTCGATTCTTAATGAACGGGACGTTTAAGTTTCGAATCCTACTCGTGTTTCAAAGTTCTCAAACTGAATTGTTATCGCAGATCTGGACTCCAAGCCTGGAGTGTAATTGAACGTGAATACTTGAGGCACTATCTTTTGGTGAGTGCTTCCAAATATCCGATTGTACTTGATACATGTGTTCCTTACTTGACTTGTGTGATTACATGAAAATGAATGATAGGGCAAGGGTGTACCGCACTTGCCCTAATATGACTTGTTCTTGCTAGTAATTATACTTGACTTGCTTTACATGTACTTGAGATATGTCTTGCCTGGAATTCCAGAAACCCTGTGGCTAGTTAATTGAGTCGAGCCGGCAAGGGCCTGGTCGATTAGATAACGAACCCTGGGTCACTAGTTAAGTCGAGTGGAGTGTTATCTCCTCGGCGATCCGGTATACTCGAGTATTACCACCCGTGTTTCGTGTGGCGTGCGGGCCCGGAATAGGGGGTTGATCGGTGAATGGGGATTGGCGTGTAGTGAAGTTTTATTTTGGACTTGTTATTACTTGAAAGTTGACGGAGTGTCAACTACCCATTGATCAAGCTGGAATGGAGCCGAGATATGATTACCGTATCCTTATATATGACTGCAAACTTGATATTACTTGGCTAGTTGAAGTACTATTTCCCTGATTTGACTTGTTTGCTCGCTATTTCACTATTACTATGTTATTCCTTGCTTTGTTGGCCAATTTGATATTTGGAACTTCACTGAGATTCGGCTCACCCTATTAGTTTTGTTTTCCTTACAGGGGTACGAGCGAAGCGTGAGAAGTATAAAGGCTAGCGTAGTCTAGTTACTTTAGACTTTGTTTTGAATTTTGGTCTTGTACTCGCGCTATTCCTCGAATGGAACCTTTTGTACTTGGACTGTATACGTTTTGAACTAGTTTGAGTATATCGAGACTTTGTACCTTGATTTCTATCAATGTAAATTATAAGCTTGAATTGGGAACGTTATTTAGAGTTCATGGTTGTGTGCACGTGATTCGAGTGAGTGAGTCCTGGCGAGAGCTGGGCAGGCGGTCCGCCGAACCCTCTGGTACGCCTTAGGGGGAGGTGGGGTCGTCACAGCCGGCCCTCTCTTGCTCTCTTTCTCTCTCTCTTACTCCAAGCACAAGGAAGAAAACACTTCAATCTTGTTCCAAATCACCAAAACCAACCATCCAACCTTGATTTTGCTCCATAAAACCACTTAAGGAAGTGTTGGTGAGTTGTTGTGTGAAGTTTTTTGGAAAGTTAAGGTGACCAATAGCTCTCTCTCTCTTGTTTCTAAGGTAAGTTGTGAAGAACCACCCTCCTCCTTTAATTGATACTTAAATCATGTTTAGTGGTAGTATGAGATGCAAGTTTATGGATTATTTCTTGATTTGTGGTTGAAATGATGAAGTTTTATTATTTTTGGGGATTTTCTGTTTTAATATAAGCATGATTGTGTGGCTATCTATGATGATTAGAAATGGTATATAATGACTCTAGGAGGTGGAAAAAGTGATTAATTGCAACCAATTTCTGGTTTGGAAGAAATTTCAGAAAATTAGGGTTCTTGAGGGAGCATTCTGCCCGAATTTTTAGGTCCTAGATAGATGCCGAATTGGCCTTGGCTTAAAACATAAAAGTTGTAGGGAATGACATTTTGTAGGCCGAATGGCATTTTTGACCTGTTTGGACTCAAAACTGGGTTGAGTGACCTTCTGTGATATTGTATCCCTGTATTTTAGCTTCGAAATGGTGGGTCTTGTACCCTCATCCGATAATCGTAGTGAAATCGGTGCCATTACCGCAAAATGAGGACAAAAACTGTTTTTTTCAGGGCCAAAGCTAATTGCATTTCCGAATTTTCTGGTTTCCTTTAATGTTTGTATATGCTTATGGAACCCTATTGGGGTCATGTTTGGCCTTGGTTTATGACTCGTTATCGAGTCTCATTGTAATTGTTTGCATGTTTTAGGACGTGACGGTGGTGCACAACGTTCTTTTGACGGAAGTGCATGAAACCACATTTGCTAGCTTGGTGAGTACTACTCACTTGTATGTTACTATATGGCTTTGAATGTAAATTGCTTGAAGTGAATTGAATGTGACTTGATTGAAAGTGAAAGTGTACTTTATCACTCTCACTTATATGCCTTATATCATTGTTGTCATGTTATTGGAATGTTACATGAAATGTTACATGAAATGAAATGAAAGTGAATTGATTGGACGAGTATCCAACGACTACAAATGTTATCATTGAGCTCAACCCCATTGGTAGTTGATTGAATCGAGCCGGCGAGGGCTTGGTCGTGCCAATTAATGAATCTTGGGTAAAGTTATATGGAATCTTGTAGTATGCGAGACTCTCGATTCCGGTATACTCGAGTAATACCAAAGTGCAAGTGTTTGGATTTCGGGCCCGGTAGGGGTATGTTAGGTGGAAGGAGTGGGAGTAAAGTGGAGTCTACGGTTGGTTACTTTTGAACATTGACGGAGAGTCAATGACGTCCGATCAAGAAATGCAAACGAGGAAAGGGCTCTTGAGAGCCATCTGTATCCTTTTATCACCATATTTGACGTGTACCTTTGCTTATTTTACCATATTGAATGAAAGCTTGATGCTTTTTTTTTTTTTTTTTTTTTTTTGGCAAACCCCGTATACGGGGAGGGGAAGCCACCCAAATATTATTTCAAACAAGAACTACCAATCCTCGAGAGGAAATACATCCCCTAACTTTTAAAGTTGGAACCAGAAAAACAAAGAAGCACTAATCCTCTTCTATTACCCAACGCAGACCCGGCACTCCGCGTGAGTCAAGATTAATCGAAGCCCGAACTAACGGCGGAAGTTGATGAACCTGATCATACACCCGGGTGCCACCCGCCCCAACAGCTGCTAGCCTATCCGCAGATGAATTAGCCACCCTGAAAACATGTGAAATAGATGCCGAAAACCCATCCAGTAGGTCTCTAATTTTTCGCAAAACATTACATAAAGGCCACTTCGCAATTACCCCCGATGCAACCAGCTGGACCAAAGTTTTGGAATCCACCTCAATCAACGATGGACAGATCCCCCGTTGAGCACACACCTGCAAACCAAACAGCAAGGCCAAACTTTCTGCCTCCAATACATCTTGCTCACCAAATTCCTTGTAAAAAGCAAATATCAACCTTCCCTGACTATCACGCAGCAGACCACCACCCGAGGCCCTACCACGATTCACGCTGGCGTCTGAGTTAAGCTTAAAGACCCCGAGTGGAGGTTTCGCCCAGGCAATCGCACACGGGACCCTCCTCCTTGGAGAGGCCTTAATGAATTTTAGCAAGTCACAATCCGCATCCCCTTTAAAATGCGCACGACAAAACTTCCCTGCCCTCCCAAGCTGATCCAAAAAACAGTCCACCTCGCGAAGTATTTTGTCTACCCCCCATCGCATGCCCTGAAAGCACTCCTGATTCCTGGCCAACCAAATGAACCAGCATACTATAATTGGCAAGACCGCCCGGATGTGATCCTTCGCTGATGTAGGTGCAGTAATGTGCCAAGAGAGAAAAACCGACGCCATACGCGAACAATTACGCAACTGAAACCCAAACCGGCCAGACACCCTCCGCCATACTTCCGAAGCAACCGGCCCAGTCAAAAAGACATGCAACAGAGCCTCCTCCTCCAGGTAGCAACACCCACACCGAGAGGGCAAAATCAAACCCCGACCACGCAAAGTCACATCTAAAGGAAGGAAATTACGTACCAGCCTCCATGCAAAAAAGGACATTTTTGCCGGCAATATAGAAGGCCAGAGTAGGGAATCAACCACCGATCGATGCCTTCTTTGCCGAAGCACATCCCAAGCCGACTTAACCGTGAAACCTCCCGTTGGGGAAGGCGCCCAAACCATCATATCCTTTCGATCTAAATCATGAGGCACATCTTTGATCGCCTGTATGACAACCCCTGGAACCCACTGAGCCAGACGCGTTTCATCCCATCCATCCCTAGTAATAAATTCCGAGACAAGAAAATGAGGCTTCAGGGAACGATCCACCACCGTCTCTAAAGGCTCATGGAAAACCCACCTATCCTTCCAAAAATCCACAAGGCCTTCCCCTAAAGACCACCTAATGTTCTGCTCCGCCATATGACGAATGGCCACCAGACGCCTCCAGGTACCTGTTGCCCGCTCTACCGATGCTTCCGCTGGATGGACTCCTTTTATGTACTTGACGTGCATGAATTTAGCCCAAATCGACTCTCCAAGCCTAAAACGCCACCAAAGTTTAACCGCAAAAGCCCGGGCCATGTCCTTGGAGGACCGAAAACCCAGCCCCCCTTTGTGAGAACCCGTAAAACCCTAATTATTTTCCTAGGGTTTATTTCCCCTTAATTGCATGTTTTCTGCATTTTCGGGCCTAGGAATATTTTTCTGGTAGATTTTATGAGTAATTATAGTTTTTAGATGATTTTTCTAGTATTGGTGAGTTTTTAGAAAATTAAGAATATATTTTGGACGTGGGACCCACTAGTGCAAAAAGTTTGGAAAAATTCGGCCAATAAGGTTAAGTTTCGGATACAGTGAAAATTTTATCGGGTGTTAAGAGATAAGTAGTGTGTGTGAAGTGATTGATGTGAGAGAGAAAAGAAAGATAGGAATGCATTTAAGGAGGTAACAAGTGTCACCTTCTCATTTGATGCCTTTTAAGAATTACTATTCACAATTTTGACTTTTTTGACCAAAGGTTAAATATCTCAAAAAATTGCACAAAATTCACCATTTTTGCACCCTTGATGGCCGGCTCTCTCTCTCTCAAAGAAGAAGACAATTTCCTAACTTTCAAGCTTCCATAAGCTTCAATCTTCCATGAACAAAGGCTTAGACTAGATTCTACTCCATAAAACCTTATCTTCTAGTGATAGTAAGTTGTTTGGTGAACTTTGTTTGAAGCTCTAAGGTGGCCAACATCTTCCTCTCTCTTGGTTCTTGGTAAGTGAAGCTTGAAACACCCTACTACCTCTAATAATGCTTATTTTGTGCTTAATGGGGGCATGAGTGAAGGAATATGTGATTTACCCCTTGATTTGGCTTGTTTTGGTGAAGTTTTCCATTTTATGATGAATTTTCTGGTTTCATATGATTTTGATGTTGTGGACTAGTATGATGGTTGGTAATAAAAGGGCTTTGACTCTAGTAGTATGGAATTGTTGTTAAATGCAAATCAATTTTGGATTTGGATGGAAAATGGAAAGTTAGGGTTCTTATTATTCCCAATTCTGTCCGGTTTTAGATCACTGGGTTAGAGGCCGAATTAGACTTTTCTCAAAACATGAAAGTTGTAGGTATTGATGTGGTTAAGGTGCCTGTAAAATTTCAGGGCATTTGGATTAATGTAGAATGAGTTATGACGAAATTACTGTAGCTGTTCTGCTTTGGTCAGAATGGAAAAACTGCGATAGTAATTGGCCATTTTGACTGGTTTTGTTGGATTTTGAAGTTTGGTGTCTTCTGATGAAATGTAGCTGAATGTCTTAGCTAACATATGCCTTTGGAATTTTGGTATTTGGACTTGTATGGACTGAGATATACCGATTACAGTTTTCTGCGTTTTGCAAACCTGTTTTGGGAATTCTGGTATAGTATTTCGTATATTTGACCTAGTTGTGTTAGGAACTGGATTGAGTGACCTTCTACATTGTTGTATTTCTGTTTCTTGTCTTCGAAATGGTGGGTCTTACACCCCCATCCGATAATTGTAGTGAGAGTTGTGCCATTACCGCTTTTGGAGGCCAAAAACTGTTTTTGTAGTTGGGACGAATGAGTTCCAATGCTTGATTTTTCTGGTTTGCTATTATGCTTGTTTATGCATATGAAACCCTATTGGGTTATAATTGGCTAGGCTTGTGACTCGTATCGAGTTCTTATGCGTATTTGTTTACATGTTCTAGGCGTTGACGATAGCTCACGACCATTCTCCTGACGGAATGCATGAAATAGCCACTTAATTGATTGGTGAGTTGTACTACTCACTTTGTGTGCTATTATATGGCTTTTGATAATTTGAACTTGAGAGTTGTATGTTAATGGATTGCATGTGAGAGTGTACTTTATCACTCTCACTTTATTGTTTCACATGTTATTGGAAAGTTATTGGAAAGTTATTATGAACTGATATATGAAAATGAAATACATGACTTGATATCGATTGGACAAGTGTTATCATTGAGCTCAACCCCATTGGTAGTTGATTGAATCGAGCCGACAAGGGTTTGGTCGTGACAATTAATGAGCCTTGGGTAAAGTTGTAAGGAATCTTGTAGTATGAGAGACTCTTGATTCCGGTATACTCGAGTAATACCACAGTGCAAGTGTTTGGAGTGCGGGCCCGGTAGGGGGATGTTTGGTGGAAGGAATGGGAGAGAAGAGGAGTCTACGGTTGGTCACTCTTCAACATTGACGGAGAGTCAATGAGGTTGGATCAAGACATAAGCGTGGAAATGGGCTCTTGAGAGCCGACCGTATCCTTTCACTGATTTACTTTGCTTCGAAATTGCATACTTGAATTGAATGGTTTTGCTTATGTGATCTTAATTGCTATTGTGATAGTTGCTCACTGAGCTTTAGCTCACCCCGTTCCTTTTGTTTTCCTTACAGGAATATGACTCTTTTGGAATGAATTTTGATAAATGGTTGCCAAATGAACTAGATGAATGACTCTTTTGTATTGTATATAAAATGGGACCCTAAATGTATCATTAGGGCCGTTTTCACTTTTGTTTTGGCAAACCATATATGTAGTGACTTTTGTATCACTTTTAAATGTCATTTTTGGTTTGTAAAAGGCTAAATGTTTTGTGGTTTATGTAATTCGATGTTTGGTTGGGTTCGGACGAGTCGGTTACTATTCATGGCCGACTCCGGATTTTATTTCTTTTATTTTGGGTTATTTTGCCCTTTTGCTTTATTTGCGCGCGTTATAAGTTCCGGAACGTGAAAGATCGCTCTATACTGCACCGTTAGTCCTGGCGAGAGCTGGGCAGGCAGTCCGCTAACCTCTTTGGTTCGCCTTAGGGGAAAGTGGGGCTGTCACACCCTTCATCAATTGGAAAGCACAACTTGTCCCAGGAGGACCAATGAATTGCGCCTTCTCCCCCTTATTATCAATTGGAAAGCTTGATGCTTATATACACTTGGTTGCGTAAGTGATAGTATCTCACTGGGCAATTTAGCTCACACCGTTCCTTTTGTTTCCTTACAGGAATATGACTCTTTTTTGGAATGAATCTTGATAGATGGTTGCCGAATGAAACTAGATGTACATCTCTTTTGTATTGTATATGAAGAGAAACACTAAATGTATCTTTAGGGCCGTTTTCACTTTCAATTTGGCAAACCGTGTATATATTAACTTTTGAAAACTTTTGTATGTCACTTTGGATTGTAATTGCTAACGTTTCAAGATGTGAATGTTGTTTGATATTTGGTTGCGTTCCGACGGGTCGGTTACTATTCATGGCCGACTTCGAATTTCATTTTTTTTTATTTGGGTTATTTTGCCATTTTGACTCGTTTACGCGCGTTTGTAAGTTCCGGAACGCGATAATAGACCGTTCTAAGCTGCACCGTTAGTCCTGGCGAGAGCTGGGCAGGCAGTCCGCTAACCCCTTTGGTTCGCCTTAGGGGAAAGTGGGCTGTCACACCCACCTCGCCCTAAGGCGAACCAAAGGGTTCGGCGGGCCGCCTGCCCAGCTCTCGCCGGGACTCAGTCAGTCACTACAGTCCTCAAATGAATTACAATATAAATCTCAAATATACATCCACGTCTCCAATAATTACATATCAAAAGCGAAGCGGAAATAATTCCCAACTATCCATAAAATGATTCCAAATCCAAACTGTACAAGATATATGCCATCCAGTCACGTGAATAAGTACTACAAGTCCTTCCTTCGCCACGAGCCCTGTGGAGGGGAATAAAATATTTTTGGGGTGAGTTAGAAGCTCAGCGAGTAACCAGGAAAAGCAGTCACCGAATATATTTCACAATAATGCATTTCCATGATGTCATGATTCCAAGATCAAATGTACGTTTATTGCTCTCGTGAGCCAGTGAAATCATTGCACTTGAACACCCAACGCTCAAATAGATCATTTAACATTAACAGTGAGAGGGAGCCCCTTTTTGAGCTCCAGATAACATGAACATGAACCATAAACAGGGTGGAGACGTTGGTGTACAGCACAAGACTTTTCCAGAACTCATTGAAGCCAAAATCATATCATGAATTCACATGCAAGCACGCATGAGATGCAGTCGAGTAAATAATGCAAGAAATAGTTCATAAGTAGCTTTGGAAACAGTTTGGGGTCACTCACCTCCACGGCTCAGAAACCATCCATCATATATCATTTCCTTGCTCAAATCCAAGTCGTAGATCACAAACTCAATGCAAACAAGTCCTTTCAAAGTTCGGACAGCACTTCCCCTTGTCTTTCTTTACTTTTCCAGCCATCAAGGCTTCATTATTTTTCTCATTCAAACCCAAAGGTACACACACAACAACAAGTTCATTCAATAGCCATTCAGCAAGCTCCCAGTAGTACAAGTACAAGTCAAGCTAGGGAAAAGTCCGGAAATGAAAGTTAAGCTCAAAACCAGAAAAATAGTTTTGACATCATTTTGCGGTAATGGCACCAAGGGCACTACGATTATCGGATGGAGGTGAAAGATACACCGTTTCGAAGCTATGAGATAGGGATACAATATTACAGAAGGTCACTCAACCCAGTTTCGAGTGTAACCAGGTCAAAAATGCAAGATACTACACCAGAATCATAAAAACAGATTGACAGAACGCATTCTAGCGGAAACATCATAAATCAGGCTATCCAAGTCCAAATCCAGAAATTCCAAAACCAGCTGTAAGCTAAGAAACAGGGATACATTTCATCAGAAGGCCTCAACAACCAATTCGGAAGCATTCCTAACCAAAATAACCAATTACAGAAGCAATTCCCAAATTCGGGTAAAACCAGAACAGCAAAGGTAATTTCGACTTTTCTCAGGCTACGCTACTCCGATTGACCTGAAATTTTGTAGGCTCTAAAATATCATTCCCTACAACTTTCATGTTTTAACCCAAGGCCAATTCGGCCTCTAACTATGAGCTCCAAAACCGGGCAGAATGTAATTCATTAGAACCCTAACTTTTTCTTCCAAAACAGAAATTTCTTGCAATTAACCACTTTTTCCACCTTCTAGCTTCCTTAAATATCATTTCCAATCATCATACATGACCACATAATCATATCCATATGAAAACAGAAAAATCCCCAATACTTATAAAACTTCACCAATTCAACCAAAATCAAGATATAATCCATAAAAGTGCATCTTATACCACCACCAATCATGAATTGAACATCATTAGAGGAAGGAGAGGGGTCCTTCACAACTCACCTTAGCAATACAAGAGATAGAGCAACTAGTCACCTTAGCTTTCCAAACAACTCTACAAAACACCTCAAGACCACTTAGCAAAGAGATTTTTTGGAATGATTTGGAGTTTTATCGGTTGGATTTGAAGATTGAGCAAGAAATAGAAGGAAGAAATTGATAGCTTTTCTTTCTTTTGCTCTCCAATAAATTCGGCCAAGAGAGGAGAAATAAGATGATGTTTTGGCCAATTTTTTTTGGTATTTATTTGGTAAAGGTAAAGGTAAAGTTAAATGGTCAAAGTCAAGAGTGAATTAGATGGTGACACTTGTCACCTTTAGGTTTAAAACTTATCTTTTTGTCTCTCCAATACAAATATCTTAACACCTTGTAAAATAATATCACTTAATACAAAATTTCAACAAGTTGTCAAAAATATAATGCATTTACCGCACTAGTGGGTCCCACATCCAAAATACGCTCTAAATTTCTCAAACACTAACCGATACTAGAAAAATCATTTTAAAACTATCTTTGCTCATAAACTTTATCTGGGGAATTTTTCTAATAAAGAAAATGTAGAAAAGGCGGGCGATTAAATAAAATAAACCCCAGAAAATTAGAAAATTTCCGGGTTCTCACACTCATTCTTTCGGGGCGTCACAAACTCCCCTCCTTAAAAGAATGTCGTCCTCGACATTCCATCTTGTACCAATCAAGTCGAGACATCCCGCAAGAATCACTAATATTTCAGACCAAACTCACAGTCCGGCATCCTAAACTTCAAGCCTAGGATACACTACAAGAATCTGAAGCCTAAGCTCTGATACCACCTGTGACAGCACCACCTCCCCCTAAGGCGAACCAAAGGGTTCGGCGGGCCGCCTGCCCAGCTCTCGCCGGGACTCAGTCAGTCACTACAGTCCTCAAATGAATTACAATATAAATCTCAAATATACATCCACGTCGCCAATAATTACATATCAAAAACGAAGCGGAAATAATTTCCAACTATCCATAAAATGATTCCAAAT
>NC_040041.1:30076265-30127669 GCF_003713205.1 Coffea eugenioides
GACTACATCAGATCTTGAGTGATTCAAGAGTGAGAATACTCCAAAAAGAAGATTTGTACTCTTAGTTGTGTAATTTTCGATAAACTTTTCAAGTGTGTTTCAATTTTTTCAATAGTGTAGCTTTGTGAGGGTTATCCGAGTGATAGTAAAACTTCTTTGCTTGACCAAGTGCTACTTGGGGCGAGGAAGAAGTGATCCTTCCTTTGTACACAAGAGATTGGTTGTAAGTTGATCAATTTGAAGAAACTTGCTATATAAAGTGATATTCAAACTCAAGTGGAGTTTGAAACTTGGTTTGCTATTCTATCCTTTTACTTACTGTCTTGCAATATAAATTGTCTATCTCTTCTATTCCCAAGCACTTGTGCTTATTCATCAATTACTCCATTGAGTGGTCCTTTAGAAAAAGAGGGCAAGTTCTCAAAAAGTGACTCATATCTTGACTAGTTTTTAAACCACCTAATTCACCCCCTCTTACGTTGTCTTCGATCCTAACAATTTGTATCAGAGCTTGGTCTCCTAGAGATTAAGCTCAATCGGCTTTGGAGTAAAAATAACAACCGACAATGCCATATTTTTTGAAGGACAATCCGTCACTAGACCCCCAATGTTCAACGGATCAAATTATGTGAGTTGGAAGGAGAGGATGATTATTTTCTTACAATCTGTTGATATTGAGTTATGATTTATTGTCAATGAAGGTCCATATGATGCGTCTATTATTGATGAACTTACTTATAGGCCGAGACAAAAAACAAGGAGTGAGTTGACTGGTGAGGATAGAACTCATCTTACCTTAAATGCCAAGGTTATGAATGTACTATACAGTGCTTTAGATTCAAATGAGTCTATTAGAGTCAAAGGCTGTAGATTTGCAAAAGAAATTTGGGATACACTCAGAGAAATTCATGAAGGAAGTGAGAATGTGAAAGAACAAAAGAAGTCCATTCCGGTTACTAAGTATGAATCCTTTAAGATGGAACCTCATGAAAACATTGACAAGATGTATTGCAGATTCAATGATCTTATTAAGGACTTAGAAGTACTTGAAAAGGATTACTCTCTAGGTGTGAGAAAAACAGAAAAATTCTGAATGCTTTATCCAAGGAATGGGAGAGTAAGGTGACTACCATTGAAGAAACTAAAGATCTAAATACCTTACCTATTGAATCTCTTATTAATTCTTTAACCTCTTATGAGCTAAAACTCAACTCGAAGGTGCAGGAGGAAGAAGATACAAAAGTGAGAAAGAGTATTGCTCTAAAAGGCTCACAAGATGAAGATGATTTAGCCTCCTTAGATGAAGATGACATGGAAGGTGATGACAGTGATATTGTACTCATCACACGAGACTTCAAAAGAATACTCAACAAGAGAAGATTCAGAAAAGGTGGACCTAGCAATTTCTTCCTGAATCAGTCCAACAACTTGAGAAACAAAAGGAAACTAGAGTTCAACAAAAAGCAAATTGATAAGTGTTTTGAATGCGGCCAACCTGGACACTATGCAACGAGTGTCCAATGAAGAAAAAAAGGAGAGTAAGGTTGAACGAAAACCAAAGTTCAACAATTTTCTGATCACCTGGAATGACTGCAATTCAGAAGGTGAAGTCGAAGAAGAAGAGGAATCTGCCCAAGTGGCTTTCATGGCTATTGGTGATGAAGAGATAACCACGTGTAACTCTCAAACTGATAGTGATAGTGAATCTGATAATGATGTTAATTTGTTTTTGAAAAAAATACACAACAGTTTGAAAGAATCCTATGTTAGAAACAAGGAACTAAAACAGAAAATTAACTTTCTGATACAAGACAATGCAAGTCGATCTTTTCGACAAAATAAATGTCTGAAAAATGAAAATGAGAACCTGAAAAGGATTGAAAATGATTTACATGCTGAACTTGATAGAAAAACAAACTTCTGTAACATGCTCAAAAATGGACAAAGTAACTTGAAAAGAAGAATGGATGATCTTAGTCAGATGCTTCAACATAAGAAACAAAACTGTTTTCAAAAGAATGACGCAAAACCTCATTTTGGTACTCATCAGAAAAGGCTGAATCATAATGCAAATGAGTTTGCTATCCATAGGAAAAGGTAAGTCAGATTTATTAAACCTGTTCATTTGAATAATTCTTTAACTGAGTGTAGCTTCTGTTGTCAATTTGGCCACATAAAAAGAAATTGTTATGTTAAGAAAAATATGAGAAATGGCATGAGATGCATGTGGATGGTTAAACATAATGCTAACTCTCAAGGATCCAAAAAGTAAAGGGTACCAAATATTATCTTGTGGATCTTTGTGTAGGTGAACCTGATGAATATTGTTCAGGAATCAAAGTGGTTCATAGATAGTGGATGCTCAAGACATATGATTGGTGATACATCACAGTTCATCAATCTTAAGCCAAAAGCAAACGGAAAGGTAACTTTTGGAGATGACAACAAAGCCAAAACTGTTGGAATTGGTGATGTTGGTAAGAATGGTCAAACCTTTGTTCACAATGTTCTTTTAGTTGACAATTTGAGCTATAACTTGTTAAGTGTTAGTCAATTGTGTGATAGGAATCTGTTTGTATTATTTAAAAAGCATGAATGCTTTGTTCTTGATTCAAAGTTCAACATTGTTTTCAAAGGAAAAAGAGTAAATGACATTTATGTAGTTATTCTTGAAAAAATTGATTCCTCTAGCCTTAGTTGTCTCAAAGCAACAAATGAGGACCCCTGGCTGTGGCATAGAAGGCTCTGTCATTTCAATATGGATTTGCTAAAAGAAATTTTCAAAAAGGAACTTGTTAGAGGGCTTCCAAAACTCAAATTTGAAAAAGACCAAATCTGTGATGGTTGCCAATTTGGAAAACAAGTCAAGGTATCTTTTAAACCCAAGAAATGTGTTTCTACTACAAAGCCTCTAGAACTTTTACATCTTGATCTATTTGGTCCTACTCAAATCACAAGCCTAGATGGCAAAAGATTTTATTTTGTTGTTGTTGATGATTTTTCTAGATACACTTGGTTGATGTTTCTTGCACACAAAGATGATGCTTTCAAAAACTTTGTTTCACTATTTGCAAAAGTTCAGAATCTGATTGGTTTGAAAATCATCAAAATAAGGAGTGACAATGGCTCAGAATTTCGCTTCTGTGGATTTTCAGAATTTTGTGATAACAATGGTATTACACATGAAATTTTCATTGCAAGAGTCCCCCAACAAAATGGGGTTGTTGAAAGAAAAAATAGAACTCTTCAAGAGACTGCTAGAACCATGCTTAGTGAATGTAATTTTATGACAGCCCCGCCTTCCCATAAGGCGAACCAAAGGGTTCGGCAGACCGCCTGCCCAACTCTCGCCGGGGCTCACTACAGTTTTCAAATAAATTACATCATTCACTTCCAAACATAGGGTAGAATCCTCAATAATAAACGAAATAACATTTTCCAAGTTCATAATGTATACTTCCATACATTTCTATCTCAAAAGTAGTACAAATCCAGATGTACGAAGGTTCTCAATTCTTTATACATCCAACCCTTGCCAAGCGCTAGGGCGAGAACCATTACAAAAATTTTTTGAAAGAACTAGACTAGGCTAGTCTGTACAGATCTCTCATCCTTGCTTGCATCCCCTGTTAAGCAAAACAAAACTAACGGAATGAGCTAAAAGCTCAGTGAGGTTCCAGACACATAATCAACTTAAACAAGGACATTAGTCATGTAATAACACGTAATCCAGGAAACATTAACAATATAAAACAATGATAACACATTCATTAAAAGGATACATGCTCACGTGGAGCCTTTCGTTCTTTCCTTCTCCTTTCATTTCCTTATTCCTCCAATATTTAAAATTTCATTTGTAATTGAAAACCTCCTTTCGTTCATTCATTTCATTTCTCCCCCTCCTGGACATTGGCCAGACTCCACCCGACAACGTGGCAATGCTCGAGTATACCAAACTTTCACCCAGGGTCACCAAATCGCCCGACCGAATCCGCTTCTGGCTCGAGTCGACCGGCAACGAAGGGCAAGGGCCCAGTTCAGTCAAAAGACTTACATTCATGCACAACTAACATTTAATCACTTACACATTGAAAATTTTACATTTCATTTAGGTCGAGTGCAATAAAGTACACACGTGCCTAGCAAAATTCATTTTTAACAAACATTTATCACTTAATCAAATAGCCACAGCAAATCATATAGTTAATGGAAACATAACAAACAAAGAACACTCACCTATTTAAGCAAAATAACGTCCAAAGTTTCTTTCCGAATAATACCCTCAATCAACAAGGAACCCTAATAATAACCAAAAAAAAAATATTACAGTTAAACCATCCAAAGTTTAGGTGAACCAAAGAAAATCTGAATAACTACTAGTACACAGTATAAGTATAGTTTTGGAAGTGAAAAGAGTACATTTAAGCCAAAGGCCATGAGTAAAATATTTGTAAAACTTATGCTCGCTCGTAAAACTTTGAAATCTCCATTTGAGTCGAAGAAACGAAGAAAACGTATTTCTATTAGTCGTTTTTTTCATTTTTCCAAGAGTACAAGTTTCGGCCGAATTCTAACTTATATACCTCGATAAAAGAAGACGCAAATATCTTAGATGGTTCAAGTGGTATTCGTTCTCAAAACCTTACCTAGTTCTCAACTGCAAATTTAAGCAGCACGCCCTTTGTATTTACCTATTTTTCAGCCATTTATGTCCTCATTCTTTTCCTCAATCAGTCCCAAAGTTACACACAGATAATCTCATTACAATAGCTATTCAATAGGCTCAATGTCATACAATTACAAAACCAAGCTAGAAAAGTGACTGGAAATAAGGTTTAAAACATAGAACAAAAAGACAGGTTCGACGTCTCTTAACGTATTGGTCACAACAGAAGCTATGCTTATCGGATTGGGATAAAATTTATACCGTTCCAAAGCTAAGCTAAAGGGATACAGCTTTGATGAACACAACTCAACCCAGTTCATAATGTATCTAGGTTAAATTTACAAATTACAGAACCAGAATTTCACATACAAATCATAGGCGATAAAACACCTTTCGGCATAACAACCACAACTAAAACTACACTTATCGGATTGAAACGAATCTTATAGAGTTTCGAAGCCAAGACATATACCTACATTCTTTATGAAGACCTCCAAAGCCAAATCATGCATTTTCAGGGTCAAAAATGGAAATCTCCACGAAAACAGAAAACTGTTCGCGAAACAGGGCTTATGGGCAGTCAAGGGTATTTCGATCATTTCACAAGCTAAAGTGCTCTAATTAATCTGAAATTTTACAGGCAGCTATAAAACATCATTTCCTACAACTTTCATGTTTTAAACTAAACCAAATTCGGCCTCCATCATGGCCGAATGAAATTGGTCAGATGAAATTGGTCAGAACAGGGTAGATTTGAAACCCTAAAACTGAAATTTAACATAACTCTAGTTCAACCCATGAAATCCTCCACAAAACAACATCTATAACAACTATAAGCCACTAATTAGCAATTAATTGAAGTAAAGAGGAAGTTCTTGGCAAAATACCTTGGAAACTCAAGAAAAATGGTAGCTTAGTATCTTTCTTCCCACAATCACTCCACCAACTCCTTTAAACTTCCTAGTTGAGCACTTATATGGTGTAGTTTCCAATTTAGTTGGCTAGAACTCAAGATTTGAGTAAGTTTGGAAGCTAAAATTGAAGAACTCTCTCTTGTTTCTCTCCTCAAGAAAGTTGGCCAAGAAAGAGAGAAAAATGAAGAAATTTTGGGTCAAAATTTGTTTTAGTAAAGTAAAGAAAATTAGGTCAAAGTCCAACCCCCAATGATGTAATGACACTTGGCCTTTCTAGTGTTTAAACCTTATCTTCTCACTCCCAATGGTTAGTCTATCTAACTAACCTCTAATCATCTCCTAGCACCTTGTAAAATAATAACACTTAGCACAAAATCACTTAATCACCAAAATTTTATCGCACTAGCAGGTCCCATGTCTATAATGCATTTCAAATTTAACGTACACTAACTTAAACTAGAAAAATGATTTAAAACTGTACTTGCTTATAAAAATGCATAGAAACTTTAATATTTTAAAAGCAAGTATAAAAATGTAGGCAAAAATAAAATAGTGCCTAGAAAATGTGAAAATTTTCGGGTTCTCACAAATTTACCAAAGTATTTTTGGGTTGAAGCTATAAACACAGCCTGCTATACCATGAACAGAGTACTTTTAAGATCAATTTTGAACAAAACGTCCTATGAGCTGATGTTTGATAAAAGCCTGTTATTGGATATTTTAAAGTCTTTGGTTGCAGATGCTTCATTCTAAATATCAAGGAACATCTTGGAAAGTTTGATAAAAAATCTGATGAGGAAATTTTCTTGAAATATTGTGAGAATAAGAGAGGTTTTAGAGTCTATAATCATAGGACTCTGGTTATAGAGGAAGCTATACACATTATTTTTGATGAATTAATGGTGACATTTCCATGAGTTGTGGTGAAGATGATGATGCAGGTGTTCAAGAAGAACTAAAGAAGCTAAAAATCAGTGACCAAGGCACTGCTTCACCAGAAAATGATTCAAAGGAAGATGAAACTCAAGACAATCCAGTTAGGAAAAACAACGACAGAGACACTACCACTCCTAATGATCTTCCAAGAGTCTGGAAATTTGTCCAAAACCATCCTAAGGAACTCATTATTGGTGATCCATCCGAAAAGGTCGGAACACGTTCCTCCTCTAGACAACTAATAGATAATTTTACATTGATCTCACACTTTGAACCCAAAAATGTCGTTGATGCATTGAAAGATGAGAACTGGATTTTAGCTATGGAAGAGGAGTTAAATCAATTTGAAAGAAACAAGCCTTGGACATTAATTGCTAGACCACAAGATCATCCTATCATTGGCACCAAGTGAATTTTTAGAAACAAAATGAATAACAAAGGTGAGGTAGTAAGAAATAAGGCCAGACTAGTAGCTAAGGGATACACTCAAAAAGAAGGAATAGATTTTGATGAATCATTTGCACCCGTAGTTAGGCTAGAATCAATTAGAATGTTTTTGACCTTCTCATGTTTTAAGAACTTTAAATTATTTCAGATGGATGTTAAAAGTGCTTTCTTAAATGAATTTATAGATCAACCTCCTGGTTTTGAAAATGAAATTTATCCAAATCATGTTTTTAAACTCTCAAAAGTCTTGTACGGATTAAAACAAGCTCCAAGAGTATGGTATGAACGTTTGAGTGGTTTTTTGATTGAAAATGGTTTTAAAAGAGGCATTGTGGATACTACTCTTTTCACTAAACAAAGTTCACGTAATCTTTTAATTGTGCAAATATATGTGGATGATATTATATTTGGTGCTACTAATGAGAGCTTGTGCAAGGATTTTTCCAATATCATGCAAAAAGAGTTTGAAATGAGCATGATGGGAGAATTAAATTTCTTCCTTGGACTCCAAGTGGTTCAAACCTGAGATGGAACATTCATCAATCAAACCAAATACACTAAGGAGCTACTAAAAAGACTTGGAATGGAGGATTCAAAGCAAGTTGAAACACCTATGTGCACATCTACCAAGCTTGACAAGGATGAAGAAGGTACAAAAGTTGATGAAAAGAAGTATAGAGGTATGATTGGTAGTTTGCTTTACTTAACTGCTAGTAGACCTGATATTATGTTTGCTGTGTGCCTATGTGCTCGTTTTCAGTCCTGTCCAAAGGAATCACATTTGAATGCGATAAAAAGAATCCTTAGATATCTAAAAGGAACTTTGAGTTTTGGCCTTTGGTATCCTAAGTGTCATGAACTTCCTCTGTGTGGATTCTCTGATGCTAATTTTGGTGGCTGTAGGGTAGATAGAAAAAGTACAACAGGTATATGTAACTTTCTTGAAAATTGTTTAGTGTCTTGGTTTAGCAAAAAATAAAATGCTATTTCATTGTTTACAACTGAAGCTGAATATGTTGCTGCTGGTGTTTGTTGTGCTCAATTGTTAGGGATGAAAAATACATTGAATGATTTTGGTTTAGTGTATGATTGTGTGCCTATGTATTGTGACAACAGTAGTGCCATCAATTTGACAAAAAATTTCATTCAACATTCTAGGTATTAACCCTTTTCTCCCTTCCTAAAGGTCGCGCGCTTGGGCCCATGCAATGGGTCGTGCCTGCGTACTGTCTAGCGCACGATGGGGCTGCTGTGCGCTGTGAAGGGAAGGGCACGACTGCGCGCTGCTGATCTGCACAGTGCGCGTGCCAAGCTCGCGCTCTGGGGGCCTGTGGTGCACGCTGGAGCGTGCTTGCTTGCGATAGGAAGGGTGCGCCACTGTGCGTTATCGCTGCACTCAATTGTTGCGCGTCATCGGAAGAAAGGAGGCATGCGAGGTGCGTGCGGCAACGGACATAGGGTAGTGGCGGCGAACGTATAAGGGCGAGGTACGGCGCGGCGGAAGGAGGCGGCGATGGGCTGCGGCGGTGAGCTAGGGTGCGGCGGCACCCAAGTGGAAAAGAAAGAAAAAGAAGGGAAAGGAAGAAGAAGAAAGAAGAAGAAGAAAAGTAAGGCAAACGTGGGGCTTTTCCCTCCCTTTTTTTTATGAGGGCAATTTCATCTTTTCACACCCTTTTTTTTTACAAAGAACCCCTGTATTAGGTGTGGGCACGCCTAACTACCTACTATAATGCGGAGGTCGAGAGCGCTATCCACGTGGAACACGTGAAGGTGCCATTGGGGCCTATGACACGAGTTCGATCGAAGAGGTTAAATGAAACACTACAAACGTTGGTTCGTGCGGCCCGAGAGTCAAGTGGAGAGCCAAAGGCCATTGAGGGCCTCAACGAAGCTAGAGATGTCATCTTACTTGCGGCCATTCATGAGGATTAGTTACCCAAGATTCGGCCAAGGGCCCATGGCCCATCCTTAGTTAGTAGAGTGTAATAAAGAGATCCAACTAGCCCGCGGTTTGGACCTTAGTCGTTGTTAGTCCTTGAGTCAATGGGCCAGGCCATGTGGGCCACGTAGTTAGTCCCTACGCTGAGCTGGTTCGGGGGTCTCGCCGAATTTCCTTGTATTTTCCAAGCTTTTATTAGGGTATAGTCAAGGCTATAAATAGCCTTAAGTGATGTTTTACATTCAGTTTTTGATGATTAATAAAATTACATTGAGAGTTCTCTCAAAGTTTCATTGAAGCACCTTGAATATCTTAGATTTATATCTTAGGTATTCAATTGACTTATCAATCTAGGACCGCGCTAGATTGTGGCGTCTTCTACAAATACCGAGGTTCGTTGACCACGTGATCAACGGGTTTAGGTGATCCGCTGCGTTCGTCGTCTTCAACGTGAGTCTCTACCTTCTAGATCCAATCCTTTCTGTACGGATTGCATCACAAGGTTGGTGCCATTCGTATCATACTAGTTTTCTGACCATCCATCAAAATTTTTGATCTTGACGTGGGCACGCTTAAATGCTATAGAGTCTTTTGACCGCGGATATGAATTTTTTTTCTTAAGCGTGACAATCTGACGTGGGCACGCCTAACTACTGTAGAGTCTTTTGTCCGTCAATTCAAAACTTCATTCCTTAGGCGTGACCACCTATTGTGAGCACGTCTAACTGCCAGTTTCCTGCCAAAAAATAACAAACCACTAAATGACACTAACACTTAACAAAAACTCCAAAAATATATGAAAACTAAAACAAATAGCCTTGGGTTGGCTCCCAAATAGAGTATTTCTTTAACGTCTTTGGCTAGACTTGGCCAGAACTCTCAAACTGGATAAATTGGATCCTTGAGTTGTATGACTTCGATTTCCTCAACGGAGAATCCTTCATAGTAAGGTTTGAGAGAATGGCCATTCACTACGAACTTCATCTCCGTCTTTAAATCTTGGATCTCCATGGCACCATAATGAAAATATTAGAAACGACAAATGGCCCAATCCAACGAGAACGTAATTCACCGGAAAAAAATTTAAGTCTCGAGTGGTACAAGGGGACTTTTTGCCCTATTACTCTTTTCCATATAAATCATGACATTCTCATATGCCTCATTCCTAATCTCTTTCAACTCTTGTAGTTGCAATTTCCTATAGACCTCCACTTCTTCAAGATCCATATTACACTGTTTTACTGCCCAGAATGCTCTATGCTCGAACTCCACTAGAAGATGACAAACCTTACCGAAAACTAGTCTATATGGGGACATCCCGATCGGCATCTTATACGCGGTGTGGTATGCTTAAAGTGCATCTTCCAATTTCAAGTTCCAATCCGTTCTATCGGGGCGCACCATCTTCTCCAATATTGATTTGATCTCCCTATTTGACATTTCGGCTTGACCAATTGCCTGTGGATGGTATGGTGCGGATAGTTTGTGGAGTACGCCATATTTGTGGAACAGGGCAGCAATAGCCTTATTACAAAAATGTGTCCCCCTATCACTCACTACAGCTCTCGGCATTCCAAAGCGGACAAAAATATTAAATTTTAAAAACTCTGCAACCACTCTATAATCGTTAGTTCGGGTTGCTTTTGCTTCCACCCACTTAGAGACATAATCAACGGCAAGTAAGATGTATAGGAAACCAAAAGACGAGGGAAAATGACCCATGAAATCTATACCCCATACATCAAAAATTTCTACAAACAACATGGAGGTTTGGAGCATTTGGTCCCTACGGAAAATATTCCCCACCCTTTGACACTTATCACAAGATTTACAAAATAAATATGCATCTTTAAAAAGGGTGGGCCAATAAAAGCCACTCTCCAATACCTTACGAGTTTTTCGTTTTGGCCCAAAATGCCATCCACATGCAAACGAATGACAGAAAATCAAAATGAAGTGGAACTCACGCGCACTTACACATCTTCTTAGTACTTGATCCAAACGTTGCCTCCAAAGGTAGGAGTCATCCCAAATGTAGTATTTGGCATCACTTTTCAACTTGTCTCTCCTAACCTTTGGCCAACCTGCAGGCAATTGATTAGTTACTAAGAAATTTACAGTATAGCATACCAGGGTGCAGACGAATCAACGGCAAGTAGTTGCTCCTCTGGAAACGCCTCTCTCAATGGCTCTCCTCCTTATTTGTAAGCAATCGGTTCAAGTGATCAGCAACCAAATTCTCTGCCCCACTTTTATCTTTAATCTCTAAGTTGAACTTTTGCAGGAGCAGGATCTATTTGATGAGGCTTGGTTTTGCATCCTTCTTTGTCATCAAGTACCTTAAATCTGCATGATCAGAGAAAACTGTTACTTTTGCACCCAATAAATATGACCTAAATTTTTCTAGTGCAAAAATAACAGTAATAATTCTTTCTCCATCGTAGAGTAGTTAAGTTGAGCTCCATTCAACGCCTTCGATGCATAGTAAATTGCATGAGCCGCCCTACCAATCCTTTGCCCCAATACTGCTCCCACTACGTAATCACTCGCGTCACACATTATTTCGAATGGGAGGCTCCAGTCCAGGGGTTGAATGACGGGTGGTGATGTCAACGACTCCTTCAGTTTGTCAAATGTCATCTTGCACATCTCAGTGAAGTCAAATGTTATGTCCTTTTGCAACAATTTGAACAAGGGTGCTCCAATTTTCGAAAAGTACTTAATAAACCTCCTTTAGAACCCTGCATGATCCAAAAAGGAACGTACTTCCCGTACACTTATGGGGTAAGGTAAACCAGAAATAAGGTCAATTTTTGCTTTATTTATCTCTATTCCCCTAGCCGACATTACATGTCCCAAGACGATACCATGATCCACCATAAAGTGGCATTTCTCCCAGTTAAGGACCAAATTTGTCTGTATGTACCGTTTCAAAATTAAATCTAGATTATCAAGACATTCCTCAAAACTATCCCCATACACGCTAAAATCATTGATGAATATCTCAATAATCTTTTCTACATACTCAGAGAAGATATTTACCATGCACCTTTGAAAAGTCGCTGGAGCATTGCAGAGGCCGAAAGACATCATCCGATAGGCAAACGTACCAAATGGGCAGGTGAATGTGGTTTTCTTCTGGTCCTCCGATGTTATCGCGATCTGAAAATACCCTGAAAAATCATCAAGAAAATAGTAATAAACATGACCAGCCAAATTCTCTATCATCTGATCAATAAAAGGGAGAGAAAAGTGGTCCTTTTACGTCACGGCATTCAGTCCCCGGTAATCGATGCACTGACACCATCCTGTGGGTTTTCTGACCTAAACCATCTCACATTCATAATTCTCTTCAACAGTCACTCCCGTATTTTTCGGGACTACTTGAATTGGGCTTACTCACGGGTTGCTTGAGATGGCAAAGATGATTCCCACATCCAGAGTTTGAATATCTCTTTCTTAACTACTTCCATCATCAGCGGGTTCAATCTTCGTTGCACCTGTCTCACCGACTTCGCATCGTCTTCGAGTCATATGCGGTGCATGCATAAGAATGGACAGATTCCTTTGATGTCTGCGATACTCCACCCAATCGTCTCCTTATGATCTCGAAGAAGACGAACCAGATTGTCTTCTTGACTTGGTGACAGATGTGTGAAAATTATCATCGGTAGTGTCTCCTTATCCCCGAGAAATGCATATTTCAAGTGTTTTGGGAGAGGTTTAAACTCAAACTTGGGTGCCTGCACAACAGAAGGCAACAACTTTTTCTGCGTCTCTGGAACAAAGAGAGAAGTCAGCTCATACCTTGAAGAAATAGGTGGGAGTGAGTGTAGTGCTTCAACGGCACGGTACAACTCATCACTTATTTCCATATCAAGAGTTGATTTCAACTCGAGATGTTTCGCCAAAGCCACCCTCAGTGCATCCTCCTCCTCTAATTCAAAGGTTTCCTGTACAAGGGGTTCAATAACACTCAAAGCAAAAATAGAGCTAGATTCCTCCAGGTATTTCATCGCATCAAAAATATTGAAATTTACAACTTCTCTATCAAACTCCATTGATAGAGTACCCTTATTCACATCTATTTTTGTTCTAGCAGTGCTAAAAAATGGTCTACCTAACAAAATAGGTGACGGATTTAATGACCTTTCATCTCCCATGTCTAGGACATAAAAATTTGCAGGAAAAATTAACTCATTGACCTGTACCAAAACATTTTCAACTAACCCCTTTGGATAAATATTGGTACGGTCTGCTAGTTGGATTATGATACTTGTGCCTTTTAATGACTCAAGGTTTAGAGAGGCATAGATGCTTTTAGGTATCACGTTAATCGACGCCTCTAAATCCAACATTGCTTTCCTAATTGGGGTATCCCCTATTTTACATGGAATTGTGAACATACCTGAGTTCCCACACTTTGGTGGGAGTTTCCTTTGAAGTATGGCTGACATATTTTCTCCCACCGCCATTCTTTTGTCACCCCTTAGTTTCCTCTTGTGGGTACACAGGTCCTTTAAAAACTTCACATATTTCGATATTTGCTTAATGGCATCTAACAAGGGAATATTAATCTCCACTTTCCGGAACACATCCAAATTTTCTTTTTCCTTTTCTGTCTTCTTTGTCTTTTCCAACCTGAAAGAAAAATGGGGTAAGTTAGATTTAACAGGAATTGAAGGAGTAAGTGTTACCTTAGGGTCTTCCTAAATGTGCCCTTCGTCTTCAATCTTCTTTTCTATTTTTTCTTCACTTTTACCTTTTGGATTCGCCAACTTAGGTCCCTCTACTTCCTTGCCACTTCTCAGTGTCATGGCACTTCCATTTTTTAGATTTGTCTCGGATTGTGATAGCAATTTTCCAAAATCGTGAGACTCCAGGCGATTAATGGCAGTTGCCATTTGGCTCATTGGAGTCTCCATATCTTTTATGGCCAGGTTCTTGATAATGTCTGCCAAAGAATCTCCTGAATCTGTAGACGGAGGCTGAGGTTTTGGTTGCCATGGTTGTTGAAATCTTGGAGAGCGATTTTCAAATGAATTTTGCTGCCTATTCCCGTAGTTGAAATTGGGATGGTCTCTCCAACTTGGGTTGTACGTGTTGGAGTACGGTTCATACTGCTTACGGGGCGCGGACACACCTCCTGCCAAGTTTACATGTTCAGCTCCATCTCTTTGCAAAATGAGACATGCATTTGTGGAATGGTCCATACTTGTACAAACTCCACAGACATTCGCTCGTTGCATATTCCCCACGGCTAATTGCCGAACAAAAGACGTCAGTTATGACAGTTGCTGCTAAATGGATGACGTCTCTACCTTGTTGACCCTACGGGAGAGGATTACTCTCACGGAAGCCAAATTGCTGAGAATTTTTTGCCATTGCTTCAATGAGCTCCCATGCTTCCCTTGGTGTTTTATTTGCCAGTGCTCCTTCACTCGCAGCGTCAATGATACTTCTGCCAGATGACTGGAGCCCTTTATAGAAGTATTGGATTAATAGTTGTTCACTAATTTGATGCTGCGGGCATCTAGTGTACAACTTATTGAACCTTTTACAATAATCATACAAGGACTCCCCGGGGTACTGCTTGATGCTGCATATCTCCTTCCTCAAACTCGCAGCCCGAGATGCAGGGAAGAATTTTTCTAGAAACTTCTTTTTTAACTGTGCCCATGTGGTGATATTACCTGCGGATAGGTAGTATAGCCAATCTTTCGCTGCATCCTTGAGAGAGAAAGGGAAGTCTCTAAGTCTAATTTGCTTTTCAGTGACCCCAGAAGGTTTCATATTAGAACAAACTATTTCAAACTCCTGAACGTGTTTATGGGGCTTCTCACCAGAGAGACCATGGAACAAGGGTAAGAGGTGAATTAACCCCGATTTTAGTTCGAAGGAAGTGTTCTCAGCTAGAGTTGGGAATGTGATGCACAAAGACTGGTGGGTCAACTCCGGGGCAGCCAGCTCTCTTAGTATTCAGTTGTTGGCCATGGTAACTTCGTCTTCTGCTGACTCGTTTGCAGTAGATAACTGTCCTTCTTTTCATCTCTTGGTCACTTGCCTACGCCTACACGCTACCTTCTCAACCTCAAGGTCGTATATCAATTCACCTGTGCGAGAAGAAAGGGGCATAAACTAACAAAATTACTAAGAAGAAACTAAACTCAAAAAGAAGTAAATAATTTAAGCGCCAGTTCTCGGTAACGGCGCCAAAAATTGACAAGTGCTGAGCCTGTGCAATAATAATAATAAAACCTAACTACCACCAAAAGCAGTCAATAATCAATTCTAGATACTGTAGCAGGGACTCTAGGTGTGCAATGGGTTACTTGACTCACCCTGTTCCCAAAGAGTTTACTTAATCTGACATATCATAATTAATTAATTGATAAAATTACTAACCAGTAGACAGTAGTAAGTAGGGTCGTCTCCTCAGGGACTGGGGAGAAATTTTGTTTTCTTTTGAGTCAAGATAAATGGGAGGTTTTAAGATTAAATGCTAATGAACTAAATAAATCAAATGTGAAAAATAATTAATTGAGAGAAATAATTGAGAGAACTCTAGCCAAGGGTACACTTCAAAAATGGTTCTTGCACTGATCATTGATTCACAGATAATTCTAACATTTATTAATAGATTGGTTATACCTGTCATATACAAGATAAACAACCAGTTTTTTCTTACTTAGTCGATAGTCAAGGTACGACAGTTAACTATTTTTCTAACTCAGAAACAATCCTAAGTACGATCATAAGATTTAATTTCTGGTTTGCATTAAGATTTTGAAAGACCCAATCCTAGCTAACAAACATGTTACGAGGATTTGTTTAAATTAGATTGTATGTTTTCCTGACATAAAGTCAATTATGTCAGTTGCTACCGGGACAGAGATAATCGAACAATTACGGATCCAATTACCTCTAATTAGCAAAATAACCTATGTGAATAATTAAATATTACGCACTATTCAATCATACACAAAAGCTATAACAGTTAAAAGTAGAAAACATATACATACCAATAAATAGAGGAAGCAGTTAAAATAATTTAGATTTCACAGTAATTACTGAACCAAATCTTCAGTTGTCCCCTTGATTAGAATTAGAGAGTTAGTTCTCCATTAATGGAGAACAAACCATGCGTATAGAATTGGGAAAAATTGCCATATTGGCTATCTCAATTTCGGTCAATAGCAGAAGGAAAGAACAAAGAATTTTTGTTGCTTTTAATTGCCTTCAACCCAAGGCATACGAGAGAGTCTGATGCTCTATTCAATTTGGTCAAACAAAAGTAAAAAGCAAAAAACCACCAGTCCACAATTGCGGCTTGCTTGTTGGTTTCTTCTTAATTGTTTACAAAAGCAAAAACAAAAGTCAAAAGCAAGCCTTGGGAAAGTACAATTCCCCTTTTTCACGTTGGTAGCCACCAAAAGATGAAGAAATTGGTTTCCTTTTCATCGGCCAGGCCCCACCAGAGAGGGAAACGTATCCTTCCTCGTTTTTCTCCTCTAAAATTGGTATTTGAATACCAACTCCCTAAATAATAGAAGTCCTATTACAAATTACTTTCTTCAACTCTGGAGTGGCCCTATCGATCTCTAATTTTGTAGCCATCCACTTTACTCCCTTTTTGAAGCTCTCCACATGCAACGAATCACGAGAATCCGGCTTTGAAGGTTGGAGTTAGGCGTGGGCACGCCTACTGTCAGGAGGTTTCTTGGAATGTTGATTTTCAACACTTTTTTTTCACCACTTCCTGCAAGTAATACCAACACAAAATCTCAGTAGAATCTACCCAACTAGTGCAATATTTAGTCAAATAATTATGCAATATTACCCAAAATATCCCACTAAAATGCACCATATCAATCTCTGTCATCTTGTCTCTCTCATTGTGAGGACCCGAAAATTATTTTTAAATTTTCTCCTATTTTTGAAAAATTAATTTATATTGCCTTCTAAGTTTACTTTACTTGCTTATTTGCTAGCTTTAATTTGATAGTGATTTTAAAGGTTAAGTTAAGATTTTTCTCCTTTTCTTTTTATATTTTAGTGCATGTTAAGTTTTGTAGAGTATTAAGATAGTTTGACCGACTAGTAAGATGTGTGCATTAAATTTTACGGTCTAGAACAAGGGTGGTACTAGAGGAATTATGTGATTAAAAAGTGTTAAGAGTGTATTAGAGGAACACAAGATAGATTAGTTATAAGAAACACAAGAGAGACAAAGAGATAGGAATGGAATTTGATCTTGACACTTGTCAACCATCAAACCAACTTCGACCAAGATTAATCCTTGCTTTTATCTTGACAAATTGAAGAAAAAATCCATCATCTTCTTAGGCCTTATGGCCGAAACTAGAGAGGAGAAAGGGAGAGAAAAAAAATACTCCATTTCAAGCCTTGATTTCTTGCTCAATTCAAGAGAAATCTAAACATCAACCCTAATCCATACCGATTAATCTTAAGCTAAACTTGGAGGGAAGCTTTTGGTGGAGTCACTTTCTTGGAGGGAAGCTTTTGGCTAATTTCCAGCTTTCTTTTTTTTAAACAAGAAATAATTTTTTATTTCATACATGAATTTGAAGAAAACAGAGCAAGCAAATCAGGTTGCTAAGTACACAATCCATCCATGGATATATGTTGAAGATATGCTTGGTACATGCCCACTTTAGTTGGTTTTATGGCTTAGAATAAGAACCTCTTGTATCTTATCTATAACGGCCCCACTTCTCCCTAGGGCAAATCCTAGGGTATTAGCGGGGTGCCTGCTCAACTCTCGTCAGGACTCATGCACTCATTCTAACTTAACGGAGATCCACAAGACAATCAAAGACTTAAGATTAAAGGAATACTTCAAATATACAAACCAAATTCTTTTCAGGCTAGCATTTACAATTACAATCCAAAAATCCCAAATATAACAAAATTTACACTTCAAATGTCTCCAATATCATACAAAAGATTTATTAGTTTCAACCAAAAATCGCTAGTCAAGAGGGAGAGAACGAGGGCGATAAAGTACACCCTCTCCTCAGCAAGTTCACAGGAATCACATAGTATATGTGTGACGCCCCCACTTCTCCTTAAGGCGAACCAAAGGGTATCTGCGGGACGCCTGCCCAGCTCTCGCCAGGACTCAGTACAATTTCCATTCAAGCTCAATACAATACTAGTCATTATCACGAAGTAAAGTAAGAAAGTGCGGAAATGATCGAACTTAACAATATATAACAACCATCTTAACAATATATAACAACCATCCAGTCCTTACATCGGGTTCTCAAAAGCTACATCAGTTCCAAAATATAAACAACCAAGAGGTCTAGTCAAATACAATGAAACCCTAAAACAAAAGTACATCCCATGGTTTCTTCGAGTCTTACTCCAAGTCCAATTCTGTTAAGGAAAACAAATCTACGGGGTGAGCAATCGCTCGTGAGGCCAAGAACACATATGCAGACACGTTGTCCAAATAGAAAACCCAATGAATAAGTAAAACAATAACATTCGAGTAATTAACAATTCAGTGAAATGTAAACAGGAACAATTCAAGGATATGATAGCTCTCAGGAGCTAATTTCCACTTGCTTTGCAAATTTCATTCGTATATCTTCCCGTGATGACTCTCCGTCAACCGGGTCGATATTTCCAATCCGTAGAACTCCACTTACTTCTCATGTCCGTCCACCCTACACTGCACCGAGCCCGCACGACATTTATAAGACGATACTCCACGAGTATGCCAAGTGAGATCTCTCCAATAGATCAAGCTTATCATGTAATTCTCATGGCTCACCGAGGTTCCCGATCAAGCTCATGCCGACTCGAGTCCCAAGGTCAGCCTACGAGTTTGGGCGTCCCCCATGTACATTTGAGAGTCGAGGAGATTCGCTCCAACGACGTATGTAGCCATAGCATACCATTTCATTTCATTCAAGCATTTAATCAATTCATTTCATTCAATCAGGTCATTCATAATTCATTCATTTCATTTCAATCATGAGTCATTCATTTCAAATAAGAACGAGTGTGGCAAAGTACACACTCGTTTCCATTTTCAAAATCTCCAATCAATTATAACAATTAAGCATGTATCAAGTATTCATACACTTGACACTCACAAATACAAGAAACAAGGAAGTGTCCACTTGAAGGTTTAGGCGTTCACCGTGGGATCCTCTTGGAGGTCCTCTTGGGTGCCTGAGTAATTGATAATAAACTATCATTTATAAATCCCAATTATCATGGAGGATCGTACACATGTACAATCTAGAAAATATCGTGAAGACGAGGCTAAAATCTTCTTGTAAATCAAGGTTTTAAAGTGGGGTGTGATGCCCCGAGGCAGAAGAAAAGGGAAAAATTTCTGGTGAATAGTGTTTTGTGGAGAATTCGACTAAAAGCCGTGCAAATTTCTTGTATTTTTCTTAAAAATTCCCTTTTCTTTGACAAATACCACTTTATAATGGCCCTACTACTCAATCACCCCACAATAAGTGCCAATGAACCTAGAAAGTAAGGTTTTACTTTTGGTTTCAAGATTGGAGCAAAATTAGGGTTTTCGCGATTTTTGCCGAATGAATTTTCGGTACGGAGCAAGGATCAAATTTGGTAATTAAAAATGAATTTTAAGTGAGAAATAATATGTGATTAGAAGCAATGATACAAGGTTAGTGAATAGGAAGTAAAAACTCTAGTACGTGTGTTTTTAAGAAAAATAGCGCGAACCGGCAGGTCCCGCGCACTACCGATTGAACGCACCATTTGACCACCATTTTCTTACCATACAAGCTTATTGATATTTGAGCAAAATATCCTCTTAATTGTCAGCTGCTTTGACCGAAAATAGAGGTTAGAAATAACAAGGAAAGGAAAGAGAAAAATGAAAGGTGGTGGTGGCCAAGTGATCAACTAGCCTTCTTAAACCAATTTTCTGCACTTTCCTCTTCATTTTCCAGCAGCTGGTCGGCCAAGAGAGAGAGAGAAAGTGAGAGAAAGAAACAATACCTTCTTCTTGATTCTAACCAACCAAGTGACAAATTAAATTTCCAAACCGATTAAAGTGCTAAGTGTGAGTTGGGAAGCTTGAGGAACCAAGAAATTTCAAAGGGAGTGAACTATCACTCATCCAAGCCTTGCTTTTGAGGTATAAACATCTGATCATGATCCTTGTTGCTTTAAATCTTGCTTTAAGATGTTTTTTTAGCTTAAGTTTTGGCTTGATTTCATGATTATGCAAGTGGGTGTGATGAATATGGGATGAATAAGCAAGTTAGGGTTTCATAGTTTTCTGCCTAAACTTGCTGTATGATTGCACATGTTGTAAATAAGGTTATAAAAGGGGCTTTGGTAGTGATTAGAACAAGAAAATTGAGAAAGTTCCATTAAATACCAAAAATTCCAGAATCTGGAAAATTTGCCCCATCATTCTGTCCGGTTTTGTAGCCCTATGTTAGAGGCCGAATTGGACTTAGGTAAAAGAATGAAAGTTGTATAGAATGGTATTTTATAGGTTCTTACAAAATTTCAGCTCAATCGGAGCAACGTAGGTCATGAAAAGTCAAAAATACCCTTACTGTTTTAAGTTTTTCCCCAGCAGTCCGTTTCATCAGTTTGTCCAGTTTATCACATTTTTTCACTAGGATCCGTACTGATTTAGCTTTTTTCCAAAACATGAAAGTTTTAGTATTCTGACTTAGCTTTTAAATTCCTCTAAGAACACCTGAATCGGACTTTTATCACCTGAGATATGACCATTACAGTGCAATGTGGTTAAATAGCCGACGAGTTAGATTTTGGTTCTGTAATTTGAGGATTTGACTAAGTTGCATTAGAAACTGGACTAGGTGACCTTCATGAACATTGTAGCCCTGTGTATTAGCTTCGAAACGGCATAGGTTGCGCCTTAATCCGATAAGCGTAGCCTCGGATATGTTATTTCCGTATTCACACGTCAAATCTGTCTTGTGCTAGATTGTATTTCTGCACTTGTTATTATTGTGATTCTTATTCTTATGTTATGATGAGCCTATGGAACGGCTTTTGACCTGAATTATGATATGCGTGACTTTGGGTTGTGGCTGAGAAAAAAATAATGAAGCCTAAATGGCTGGAAAATTAGGTAAACACAAAGGGCATGCTGTCCGAATTTACGCTCGAGGACTAGAAAACTATACTTGTAACTTGTGTAAAGGTTAAGTGATTATCACTTAAACTAGCGAGCACCTTTACTACTTTGTTATCGAGGGTTATACGTTAAAAACCTAAACGAACTTGTACCCTTGAGGAAAAGATATAATGGCCAATGTAAACTTGTATTTCTTTGTACTTTCAACTCAAGTGTTGTTTTCCAAGTATATATACTACAAAAACCTTACGATTTGAAAAGCGAGCAAGTGTTTCACGAATGTCTTTCAAATGAATTTCAATTGGTTGATTCTTAATGAACGGAACGTTTAAGTTTCGAATCTTACTCGTGTTTCAAAGTTCTCAAATTGGATTTCTATCGCAGATCTGGACTTCAAACCTGGAGTATAGTTGAACGTGAATACTTGAAGCACTATAATTGGAGTGAGTGATCCCTCGACTGTTCCCAAAGTTACTTTTGAACTAATTCTTGCATTTATTACTCCATTGCATATCATTTGGGTTCGGGTGTGTGCCATGACATAATTTGGCTCCAATGAGTTCCTAGAAAGTCTTGTGCTTAGAACCAATGTCTCCACTATTGTTTACATATTCTTTGGAGCCCGATGGCTCCTTACTTCTGTTTCACGGTTACCTGATCTAAACGAGCATTGGATATTTAAGTACAAGAACTTCACTGGCTCACATGAGCAATAAATGAACATTTGATTACTGCATCATGACATCATATCAATGCTTTATTGTGAAATATACTTGGCTGTTGATTTTACTGGTCACTCGCTGAGCTTCTAGCTCACCCCCTACTATCTTCTTCTCCCCACAGGGATCGAAGTAAAGGAAGAACTTGTTTTTGGATCTTTGTGTGGCTGGATGGCGTACATCTTGTATAGTTTAGTTTTGGTTTTGGTTTATGTACTTTTGGACTTGTATAAATATTTGGAATTGAATCGGATGTAAATCTACATTTTACGCTTAGAACTAGTTTCCGCTTCGCTTATGATATGTAATTTTGGAGAATTGGATGTATTATTTGAGTTGTATCTTGTAATTTACTTGAGGAATGTAGTAAGTGAATGAGTCCCGGCGAGAGCTGGGCAGGCGGTCCGCTAAACCCTTTGGTTCGCCTTAGGGGGAGGTGGGGTCGTTACATGGGGTCCAAGAACACAAAAAAATCTGATTTTATCCTTAAAATCATTGGATGGAAGTAAGTAGGTATGAAATCATATAAATTATTTTTCAAACGAATGACCGAAGAAGGACTGAGAAGGGACACGTCACAATCCGGCCAAGATCTGGCCGGATTCGAGGCAGAGAGCAACCGAATTTTTTTTCAATTTTCACCAGCAATCCGGCCAACTATCCGGCCAAGAACTGGCCGGATATACGGCCGAATTCTATGAAAATGGTTCCCGTGCGAAAATTTTTCGAAAGGCTAGGAATTATCGAATTTAGGGGCATTCTTGGAAAAATCATAACTCACTCTCTAAAAGTCCAAAATTGAAAATTTTGGTACCGTTGGAAACTACTTCCAAAGTACTAAAAGTTCCTAGAAGAACCTTTCCATGGTTCCAAATGGAAGATATTCAAAATTTGGCTCAAAGTGGCTATTTTGGAATGCAAAGACAGATTTGGATTGATTTTCGGCAAAGTTTGGAAATTCGGAAAAATTCACACAATGTGAACTAGCCTCTGAAATTTGGAACTCAATTAGAGTTACAATCGAAGTTTTCAACACAACCATCGGAATAAGAATTGGAATTTCAAACACCAAGATATAATGACTCAAAATCACTGAAATTTCCTCCTCAACTAGGGGTTTTCCAGGTTTAAAGCTTGAATTTTGATACTTTAGTTGAGCATCTAAATGAACTTGGAATGGCACCAAAGTTAGCAGCATTGTACTACCATTTAAGGGCTATTCCTCTGTAAATTTTCATGAAAAAAATCGGACGGGAAGTCAGTTAACAAAACCATTGAAGTTTCAAGAATTTCCCAAGGTAAATCTGTCTTGTACTTTTGTTTTCCTTTTCTCAAACATTTGGCCAATGAAAATTCCTCGAACACGATTCATTTATGAGGAAAAAGTCTAGGAAACATCCAAAATATGTTTGATAGGTGATTAACACCAAGGATTTCGAATAACAAGTTCCAAATCAAGATTAGCTATAGATCAGTCCAGAATTAGGGTTTTCTTTCACGAAAACAGTTCTGAAATTCGGCCACATCTCACTCAATTCAACTTGGAATTGAACGTGGTTGGTGGTGTTGAAAACTACACTCATAAGGATACAATTTCTTAGAAGGAATCATTTTAAAATTCTGTCCACAACTAGCTCATATTTGAGCATCAAGTCACAGTTCAAAATAGGGCTTCCAGTACAGATGAGAAACAGAATAGGCAACTTTACAAGATTGGTACGGCTTACTCAGGTGGAATCAGGGCATGCATTTTATACCATTGGAAAAGTGGAAATGTCAAGTTTCTAGTGCCACAAACGGCACTCGATTTTAACATCGGAGCAAAAAATTATGGCCGAAACAAAAACACTACCACAGCATTCTGGACACCCGTTTCCAGCTTTGGCAAATTTTCGAAATCTCAACATTCACTCATCCAAATCACGTATATTTTTGAGGAAACTTTATACAAAACCTATATTACACATTTACATAAAAAACAAGTCAATTAGACCACAAAAAAATGCACCAAAGTGCACGGCAATGGCTGGGGCAGAAACGGTAAAATTCCCGTTTTACTTCCTTTGAGCTATCTTTCACAATACAACTTATTTTCACTAGATTAAGCACTAATCCAACATAAATAACATCAAATTTCATCAAATCAATTCATCAAGCTATAGTGGGATTTCATAGAGCCCACACACAAGATTTCCAACCATATAAAGCTACCCATATGAATTTATGAGCTCATAAGTGCAATATAACTTCCATAAATCAAGAATTAAGAGGTTGATCGTTGAATACCTTCTTAGATGATTAAGGCAGAAAATTTCGGTCACTTTAAGCTCAAGAAAAACTGTGAGATGAAGCTCCTTTCCTAGCTTAGCTTGATCACAAAGTGATTTGCAAGTTGTGTGTAAATTTTGAGATGATTTGGGTGAGTTTTGAGTGATGAAATGAAGAAGAATTTTGGTGGTTTCTTCCTCCTTGTTCGTCGGCTGTCTTGAGTGAAGAGAGAGAGAGAGTTGCGCTGAAAATGAAGCTTCCTTGAGAAGCTTAAATGTATGGCCAAAAGTGTCCTAAAAGTCAACTAGGAATAGTGCGCGTTTCTCAAGCGTTTCGTGCCCGATTCCTCTCAGGTTCGTTTCACTTGTGCACTAAACCTCTAATGCACTTCCATTCATATTATTATTATTCACTCTTAATAGTCTAAAAATAAGGGTCTAAAGTTCCTCAATTAATCGCGCACGCGAAAACGCATATTTCCGATTTGTGCGCGATAAAGTGGAAATTCCAAGAAATTCTTATAACAATAGTATCACTAACCAATACTTAAGCACTTAAACATAAAATTACCTATTTCAAGACTAATGTACAAGTCTCCAAATTTTCAAGCTTATTTTATCCTCGATTCGATTATTGACTCCAAACGCGTATTCACTATTCTCACTTAACGAGCTTTCAAAAATTAAATTTTGAAACAAGTCATTTTAAAAATATAAGCAAGTCATAGTTCAATGCAATTGGGTCTAAAAGGGTCAAAATAAAATATTCGGAGCAAACGGGCAATTAAATATTTAAATAAGCTAGTAATAAGAATTTAAATAAAGAGAATTTGCGAATCCTCACAATTTGTATAATTATTATTCCAATCATAGCAACATGAAGCATGCACTTGACACTCACCAAAAGTCAAGAAAAAAAGCAAGAGGTCAAACAAGCTCCTTGGTGTCCGCGTGATCACCTAAGACATGCACAATCACGATTACCTAGGTATGTGACCAAGGCTAATAAGAAACATATATCCTCTTGCTACCCACACTCAAAACCACAAGTTCAAGTCGAATTAAAAGAGACTTTCTCGCTTAATCACTGAAATAATACTCAAGGAGGACTCAAAAGTTATTTTCGAGTCAAGTCGTGGCAAGAAATTTCGATTTCAGAATAGGAGTACAAATCATAATTTTTGGCACGAAAATCGAGGAAAGGAAAAATAATTTTCACATCTTAAAACTTCTAATCTTATGACCAAGTTTTAGAATATAAATGAGCGTTTACATTTTCTAAACTCATGAAGCCAAAATCTATCAAAGCACTACTTATTTTCATAGTAAATATTGGGGCTAAAAGTTTCAAGTTTTAAATATGAAACTAGTGAAATTCTTCAAGAATTACTCTAGCTAAATCGTTCAATTTATAGTTCATTTTCATGGAAACTGAGGACATAATACTAGGAGGTGAAATCCATTTTCCAAGTATGAAATGAGGTGCAAATAATCAAGAAGGTTAGGTTTGAAACCTAGAAAATGTTTCCAAACCACTTTGGAGATTTTGTCACTTTATAAGGAAAATTCCAGTTTTGGCAATGTTATGTGAAAAATTATGTCTTGAGTTCCATAAGTCCAAAATTTGTAAATCTTATACCATTGGAAAATAGATTCAATGGACTAAAACTTTCTAGAAGACCCTTTTCCCAGATTCAAATAAAAAGCAGTCAAATCTTAGCTCCAAATCGCTGCTTCAGTGAAAACATGGTAAAACAATCTTGAATTTCGGTGAAACTTGAAAATTTATCAAAATTCATAGGAATCAAATTAGCTCCTAAAATCCATATCACTCCAAATCTAGTTTCAAATGCAACAAATAGAACTCAATTTGAATTTTTCTACACCAAGATATAACAGTTTTTTGAAAGCTGATACACGAAATTCCAGCTTTGGAACACCCAACACAGTTTCTAAATCAGGTCATAACTAAGGTTACACATGTGACGCCCCGAAAAAAAAATGAGTTTGAGAACCCGGAAATTTTCTAATTTTCTAGGGTTTATTTTTTTTAAATGCCCGCCTTTTCTATATTTTCTTTATTAGAAAAATTCCCCAGATAAAGTTTATGAGCAAAAATAGTTTTAAAATTATTTTCTAGTATCGGTTAGTTTTTGAGAAATTAAGGATATATATATCGGACGTGGGACCCACTAGTGCGAAAGTTCGGAAAAATTCGGCCAATAAGTTTAAGTTCCGGATACTGAGTGAAATTTATCGAGTGTTAAGAGAGAAGAAGAGGAGGTGATTTGATTGATGTGAGAGAGACTTAAAGGATAGAAATGCATTTAATAGAGTGCCAAGTGGCACTTTCTCATTGGTTGGACTTTTTGACTTTTTACCCTTAAGTTAAATATCTCAAAAAATTGACTAAAAATCACCATTTTTCACTCCTTGGTGGCCGACTCTCATAAGCTCAAGAAGGAAGAAGATTTCTCCAATTTTTAAGCTTCCATTTAGCTCAATCTTCCAAACCAATTGCATCAACTAGTTTCTACTCCATAAAAGTCTTCCATTAGGTGCTAGTAAGTTGTTTGGTGAAGTTTTTTAAGGAAGCTAAGGTGTTCTACAACTCCCTCTCTCTTGTTTACTAGGTAAGTGATGATTACACTTCCTCTTACACCTAATGATGTTTAATTTGTGCCTAATGGTGGCTATAGTGTTGAGGATTGTGGTTTATTTCTTGGTTTGGAATGAATTGGTGAAGTTTTTATTTTTTTGAGGAATTTTCTGGTTTAATGTGATCATGGTGTTATGGTTATTTATGATGGTTGGTAATGAGGGGTTATGACTCTAGTAGGTGTGTATGATAGGAAATTGCAACCAATTTTGGGTTTGGATTGAAATGTGAAAAGTTAGGGTTTCATAACCCCCTTTTCTGTCCGGTTTTGGATCATATGGTTAGAGGCCGAATTGGCCTTTTCTTAAAACATGAAAGTTGTAGGTATTGATGTGTTTGAGATTCCTGTAAAATTTCAGGGCAATTGGAGTAGTGTAGAATGAGATATATCGATTTTACTGTTGCTATTCTGGTTGATCAGAATGTGCGAACTGCGCTTGTAATCGTCTGTTTTGACTGGAATTGGTTTGGATTTGGATGTTAGTGTCTTCTGATGAAATGTATCTTGATGTCTTAGCTATCATATGCCTTTGGAATCAATGCATTTGGACCTGTATAGACTGAGTTGGACTAATTACAGTATTGTGTGATTTGTAAACCTGCAATCTCGGTTCTGGTTTGGTATTCTGCATGTTTGACCTAGTTGTGCTAGGATTTGGACTGAGTGGCCTTCTACATTGTTGTAGCCCTATCTTTTAGCTTCGAGATGGTGGGTCTTACACCCTCATCCGATAAGCGTAGAGCATTTTGTGCCATTACCGCAAAATGACGTCAAAACTATTTTTCTGGTTTTGCGTTTAACTTTCATTTCCGGACTTTTCCCTAGCTTGACTGGTACTGCTTGGAGCTTGCTGAATGGCTGTTGGATGAACTTGTTGTTGTGTGTATACCTTTGGGATGGAATGAGGAAATAATGAAGCCATGATGGCTGGAAAAGTAAGCAAATTCAGGGGAAGTGCTGTCCGAACTTTGAAAGGACTTGATTGCATTGAGTGTATGATGGATGATTGCTGAGCCATTGAGGTGAGTGACCTCAAACTATTTCTAAAATTATTTATGAACCGTTTCTTGCATTATTTACTTTTGAACTGTTTTCAAAGTTACTTTTGGAACTGTTTTCTTACATATCATGCGTGCTTGCATATCAGTGTCTTGTTATTATTGATTTTGCTTTCAATGATTGTTAAAACGAGTTTTCTAGGCGAGTGTGTACTTTATCGCACTCGACCTAAATAAATATGAAATTTTCAATGATTAATGATTGAATGCTACTTGCGCATGAATGTAAGCCTTTTGGGCTGAACTGGCCATTGCCCCTTGTTACCGGTCGTCTCGAGCCAGAAACGGACTCGGTCGGGCGACTAGGAACTTGGGTGAACGTTTCGGTATACTCGAGTATTACCTTGTAGGTTGGTGGAGCCTGGCCAAAAGCCAGGGACGGGTGAATGAATGCACGAATGAAACCAAATGCAATGAAATGACAGGAGAACGAACGTATCCTTTTCATGAATGTTACTATCGCTTTCCATTGTAAATGTTTCGTGAATTATTGATACTCCATATTGAAATGACATCATTGAAATGAACTATTGTTAAACAGATTTGATTACTGATTTTACTGGTTACTCGCTGAGCTTCTAGCTCACCCCAAAAATATTTTATTCCCCTCCACAGGGCTCAAGGCGAAGGAAGGGCTTGTAGTGTTTATTCATGGATTATCTCATGTATGGACTGAATTTGGATTTCCTTTTGTGTAATCATTTATATTGGGATTGTCTTGATCGTTTAGAATTGATTGGATTGGATGTGTAATAGGCTAGTTTTGGACTTTGTGACAGCCCCACCTCCCCCTAAGGCGAACCAGAGGGTTCGGCGGGCCGCCTGCCTGGCTCTTGCCAGGACTCAGTCGTTCACTACAATCCTCAAATGAATTACAAGAATAAACCTCAAATATACATCAACTGGTCCACAAATACACATTCGTCTCCAATAATTACATGTCACAAACAATATACATCTCAAATATACATCACATGGTCCAATAATTACATGTCACAAAAGCAGCGGAAACAATTCTCAACTATACATAAAATGATTCCAAATCAAAACTGTACAAAACATAGGACATCCAATCACGTGCACAAGTACTACAAGTCCTTCCTTCGCCTTGAGCCCTGTGGAGGGGAATAAATAGTTTTTGGGGTGAGCTAAAAGCTCAGCGAGTAACCAGAAAATCATTAATCAAATCGGTTTCACAATAGTTCATTTCAATGATGTCATATAGCAATGATGTCATAAATTAAATGATAAATCCGGAAACAACTACATCATTTGCAAAACAGTAAATATGGATTATCAATAATTCAAGAAACATTTACAATGGAAAGCGATAGTAACATTCATGAAAGGATACATTCATTCTCCTGACATTTCCTCGCTCATTTGGTCATGCATTTCATTTCATTCACCCCGTCCCTGGCTTTTGGCCAGGCTCCACCAACCTACATAGGTAATACTCGAGTATACCAAACGTTCACCCAAGTTCCTAATCGCCTGACCGAGTCCGCTTCTGGCTCAAGACGACCGGTAACAAGGGGCAATGGCCAGTTCAGCCCAAAAGGGCTTACATTCATGCGCAAGTAACATTTCAATCGAACATTTCACATTTATCGAGGTCGAGTGCGATAAAGTACACACTCGCCTCGAAAACTCGTTTTGGAAATCATTATAAGCGCTTAACACGTTATCAACTCAAAATACAAGTCATGAAGTCAAGAAATATAGCAAACAAGGCACACTCACATGCCAGCACGCATGATATGCAAGAAAACATTTCAAAAGTAACTTTGGAAACAGTTCAAAAGTAAATAATGTACGAAACGGTTCATAAATAACTTTAGAAGTAGTTTGAGGTCACTCACCTCCACGGCTCACAATCCTCGTCCAATATAGCCAATTCCATCATTCAAGTCCAAGCCTTTCACATGAAACTTAAGGTAACCAACGCTATTAAAAATCGGACAGCATTTCCCCATAAATTCATCCTTTCCATCCTACAATCAAACCCAATCACAAAGCAATTAACCACAATTGCTCAAAACCAGAAAACAGTTTTGACGTCCTTTTGCGGTAATGGCACCAAAGGTATTACGAGTATCGGATGGAGGTCCAAGACCCACCGTTTCGAAGCTAAGAACCAGGGCTACAACAATGTAGAAGGTTACTCAGTCCAAATCCTAGCACAACTAGGTCAAAAATGCAGAAAACCAACCCAGAACCGTAATTGCAGGTTCCCAAATCACATAATGCTGTAATTCGTCCAACTCAGTCTACACAGGTCCAAATGCATTGATTCCAAAGGCATATTATAACTAAGACATGAAGCTACATTTCATAAGAAGACCTCAACACCCAAATCCAAACCAATTCCAGTCAAAACAGACGATTACAAGCGCAGTTCGCACATCCTGAAACCCAGAACAGCAACAGTAAAAATGGCATAACTCACTCTATACTACTCCAAATGCCCTGAAATTTTGCAGGCACTTCAACCTCATCAATACCTACAACTTTCATGTTTTGAGCAAAGTCCAATTCGGCCTCTATCTATGACCTAAAATTTCGGACAGAATGTTCAACCAAGACCCCTAATTTTCCAGAAATTCTTCCAAACCCAAAATTGGTTGCAATTGTCCACTTTTCCACCTTCTAGCTTCATTACATAACATTTCCAATCATCATACAAGTCCACAACATCATGATCACATTAAACCAGAAAATTCACCAATAAATTGTAAACTTCACCATTTCATCCAAAAACAAGAAATAATCCATGAAATTGCATCTTATAACACCACTAATCATGAATTGAACATCATTAGAGGAAGGAGAGGTGTTCATCCACCACTCACCTTAGCAAAACAAGAGGGAGAGCTACTTGTCACCTTAGCTTCTCAAACAACTCCACCAAACAACTCACAAACACTAAGTGAAGAGGTTTTATGGAGAAATTTGAAGTTTTAACGGTTGGATCAAGAGATTGAGCAAGAAAATGGAAGGCAAAAGTTGAGGGATTTTCTTTCTTTTCTCCTTATGTTGCTCGGCCAAGAAGAACCAGAAAATGAAGAAGATTAAGCTAGTTTATAAGGTAAGAAGGTAGGAAAAATAAGGATTAATTTCCACCACAAGTTTGGCTAACACTTGGTCTAATTTCAACCACACAATTTTTCTCTTTCCTTGTTTTTTCTTTGCCTTAAATTTCGGCCAATAGGATGGCCAAGAGGGGGAAGATATTTTGCTCCATTAATGATAAACTTGTATGGCAAGAATCAAAAACTAACCGATAATAGAAAAATTATTTTAAAACTATTTTTGCTCATAAACTTTATCTGGGGAATTTTTCTAATCAAGAAAATGTAGAAAAGGCGGGCGTTTAAAAAAATAAACCCTAGAAAAGTAGAAAATTTCCGGGTTCTCACACTTATACTTTTCGGGGCGTCACAATCTCCCCTCCTTAAAAGAATGTCGTCCTCGACATTCCCTCTTGTACCAATCAAGTCAAGACATCCCGCAAGAATCACTAATACTTCAAACCAAACCCACAGTCCGGCATCCTAAACTTCAAGCCTAGGATACACTACAGAGATCTGAAGCCTAAGCTCTGATACCAACTGTGACAGTTCTCAGGGTCACATCACAAGGTACCTATCAGCTTGCCACCCGCACGCGGGCATCCCCTACGGAGAGTTTCGCTTCGAGACTCTTCACGAACGAGAGGCTCGGGGCTTTTCCAGTAAAAGGACGTAGAGTCCCAACCGTCGGCATATGGCTCTGATACCAACTGTGACAGCCCCACCTCCCCCTAAGGCGAACCAGAGGGTTCGGCGGGCCGCCTGCCCGGCTCTCGCCAGGACTCAGTCGTTCACTACAATCCTCAAATGAATTACAAGAATAAACCTCAAATATACATCAACTGGTCCACAAATACACATCCGTCTCCAATAATTACATGTCACAAACAATATACATCTCAAATATACATCACATGGTCCAATAATTACATGTCACAAAAGCAGCGGAAACAATTCTCAACTATACATAAAATGATTCCAAATCAAAACTGTACAAAACATAGGCCATCCAATCACGTGCACAAGTACTACAAGTCCTTCCTTCGCCTTGAGCCCTGTGGAGGGGAATAAATAGTTTTTGGGGTGAGCTAAAAGCTCAGCGAGTAACCAGAAAATCATTAATCAAATCGGTTTCACAATAGTTCATTTCAATGATGTCATATAGCAATGATGTCATAAATTAAATGATAAATCCGGAAACAACTACATCATTTGCAAAACAGTAAATATGGATTATCAATAATTCAAGAAACATTTACAATGGAAAGCGATAGTAACATTCATGAAAGGATACATTCATTCTCCTGACATTTCCTCGCTCATTTGGTCATGCATTTCATTTCATTCACCCCGTCCCTGGCTTTTGGCCAGGCTCCACCAACCTACATAGGTAATACTCGAGTATACCAAACGTTCACCCAAGTTCCTAATCGCCTGACCGAGTCCGCTTCTGGCTCAAGACGACCGGTAACAAGGGGCAATGGCCAGTTCAGCCCAAAAGGGCTTACATTCATGCGCAAGTAACATTTCAATCGAACATTTCACATTTATCGAGGTCGAGTGCGATAAAGTACACACTCGCCTCGAAAACTCGTTTTGGAAATCATTATAAGCGCTTAACACGTTATCAACTCAAAATACAAGTCATGAAGTCAAGAAATATAGCAAACAAGGCACACTCACATGCCAGCACGCATGATATGCAAGAAAACATTTCAAAAGTAACTTTGGAAACAGTTCAAAAGTAAATAATGTACGAAACGGTTCATAAATAACTTTAGAAGTAGTTTGAGGTCACTCACCTCCACGGCTCACAATCCTCGTCCAATATAGCCAATTCCATCATTCAAGTCCAAGCCTTTCACATGAAACTTAAGGTAACCAACGCTATTAAAAATCGGACAGCATTTCCCCATAAATTCATCCTTTCCATCCTACAATCAAACCCAATCACAAAGCAATTAACCACAATTGCTCAAAACCAGAAAACAGTTTTGACGTCCTTTTGCGGTAATGGCACCAAAGGTATTACGAGTATCGGATGGAGGTCCAAGACCCACCGTTTCGAAGCTAAGAACCAGGGCTACAACAATGTAGAAGGTTACTCAGTCCAAATCCTAGCACAACTAGGTCAAAAATGCAGAAAACCAACCCAGAACCGTAATTGCAGGTTCCCAAATCACATAATGCTGTAATTCGTCCAACTCAGTCTACACAGGTCCAAATGCATTGATTCCAAAGGCATATTATAACTAAGACATGAAGCTACATTTCATAAGAAGACCTCAACACCCAAATCCAAACCAATTCCAGTCAAAACAGACGATTACAAGCGCAGTTCGCACATCCTGAAACCCAGAACAGCAACAGTAAAAACGGCATAACTCACTCTATACTACTCCAAATGCCCTGAAATTTTGCAGGCACTTCAACCTCATCAATACCTACAACTTTCATGTTTTGAGCAAAGTCCAATTCGGCCTCTATCTATGACCTAAAATTTCGGACAGAATGTTCAACCAAGACCCCTAATTTTCCAGAAATTCTTCCAAACCCAAAATTGGTTGCAATTGTCCACTTTTCCACCTTCTAGCTTCATTACATAACATTTCCAATCATCATACAAGTCCACAACATCATGATCACATTAAACCAGAAAATTCACCAATAAATTGTAAACTTCACCATTTCATCCAAAAACAAGAAATAATCCATGAAATTGCATCTTATAACACCACTAATCATGAATTGAACATCATTAGAGGAAGGAGAGGTGTTCATCCACCACTCACCTTAGCAAAACAAGAGGGAGAGCTACTTGTCACCTTAGCTTCTCAAACAACTCCACCAAACAACTCACAAACACTAAGTGAAGAGGTTTTATGGAGAAATTTGAAGTTTTAACGGTTGGATCAAGAGATTGAGCAAGAAAATGGAAGGCAAAAGTTGAGGGATTTTCTTTCTTTTCTCCTTATGTTGCTCGGCCAAGAAGAACCAGAAAATGAAGAAGATTAAGCTAGTTTATAAGGTAAGAAGGTAGGAAAAATAAGGATTAATTTCCACCACAAGTTTGGCTAACACTTGGTCTAATTTCAACCACACAATTTTTCTCTTTCCTTGTTTTTTCTTTGCCTTAAATTTCGGCCAATAGGATGGCCAAGAGGGGGAAGATATTTTGCTCCATTAATGATAAACTTGTATGGCAAGAATCAAAAACTAACCGATAATAGAAAAATTATTTTAAAACTATTTTTGCTCATAAACTTTATCTGGGGAATTTTTCTAATCAAGAAAATGTAGAAAAGGCGGGCGTTTAAAAAAATAAACCCTAGAAAAGTAGAAAATTTCCGGGTTCTCACACTTATACTTTTCGGGGCGTCACAATCTCCCCTCCTTAAAAGAATGTCGTCCTCGACATTCCCTCTTGTACCAATCAAGTCAAGACATCCCGCAAGAATCACTAATACTTCAAACCAAACCCACAGTCCGGCATCCTAAACTTCAAGCCTAGGATACACTACAGAGATCTGAAGCCTAAGCTCTGATACCAACTGTGACAGTTCTCACGGTCACATCACAAGGTACCTATCAGCTTGCCACCCGCACGCGGGCATCCCCTACGGAGAGTTTCGCTTCGAGACTCTTCACGAACGAGAGGCTCGGGGCTTTTCCAGTAAAAGGACGTAGAGTCCCAACCGTCGGCATATGGCTCTGATACCAACTGTGACAGCCCCACCTCCCCCTAAGGCGAACCAGAGGGTTCGGCGGGCCGCCTGCCCGGCTCTCGCCAGGACTCAGTCGTTCACTACAATCCTCAAATGAATTACAAGAATAAACCTCAAATATACATCAACTGGTCCACAAATACACATCCGTCTCCAATAATTACATGTCACAAACAATATACATCTCAAATATACATCACATGGTCCAATAATTACATGTCACAAAAGCAGCGGAAACAATTCTCAACTATACATAAAATGATTCCAAATCAAAACTGTACAAAACATAGGCCATCCAATCACGTGCACAAGTACTACAAGTCCTTCCTTCGCCTTGAGCCCTGTGGAGGGGAATAAATAGTTTTTGGGGTGAGCTAAAAGCTCAGCGAGTAACCAGAAAATCATTAATCAAATCGGTTTCACAATAGTTCATTTCAATGATGTCATATAGCAATGATGTCATAAATTAAATGATAAATCCGGAAACAACTACATCATTTGCAAAACAGTAAATATGGATTATCAATAATTCAAGAAACATTTACAATGGAAAGCGATAGTAACATTCATGAAAGGATACATTCATTCTCCTGACATTTCCTCGCTCATTTGGTCATGCATTTCATTTCATTCACCCCGTCCCTGGCTTTTGGCCAGGCTCCACCAACCTACATAGGTAATACTCGAGTATACCAAACGTTCACCCAAGTTCCTAATCGCCTGACCGAGTCCGCTTCTGGCTCAAGACGACCGGTAACAAGGGGCAATGGCCAGTTCAGCCCAAAAGGGCTTACATTCATGCGCAAGTAACATTTCAATCGAACATTTCACATTTATCGAGGTCGAGTGCGATAAAGTACACACTCGCCTCGAAAACTCGTTTTGGAAATCATTATAAGCGCTTAACACGTTATCAACTCAAAATACAAGTCATGAAGTCAAGAAATATAGCAAACAAGGCACACTCACATGCCAGCACGCATGATATGCAAGAAAACATTTCAAAAGTAACTATGGAAACAGTTCAAAAGTAAATAATGTACGAAACGGTTCATAAATAACTTTAGAAGTAGTTTGAGGTCACTCACCTCCACGGCTCACAATCCTCGTCCAATATAGCCAATTCCATCATTCAAGTCCAAGCCTTTCACATGAAACTTAAGGTAACCAACGCTATTAAAAATCGGACAGCATTTCCCCATAAATTCATCCTTTCCATCCTACAATCAAACCCAATCACAAAGCAATTAACCACAATTGCTCAAAACCAGAAAACAGTTTTGACGTCCTTTTGCGGTAATGGCACCAAAGGTATTACGAGTATCGGATGGAGGTCCAAGACCCACCGTTTCGAAGCTAAGAACCAGGGCTACAACAATGTAGAAGGTTACTCAGTCCAAATCCTAGCACAACTAGGTCAAAAATGCAGAAAACCAACCCAGAACCGTAATTGCAGGTTCCCAAATCACATAATGCTGTAATTCGTCCAACTCAGTCTACACAGGTCCAAATGCATTGATTCCAAAGGCATATTATAACTAAGACATGAAGCTACATTTCATAAGAAGACCTCAACACCCAAATCCAAACCAATTCCAGTCAAAACAGACGATTACAAGCGCAGTTCGCACATCCTGAAACCCAGAACAGCAACAGTAAAAACGGCATAACTCACTCTATACTACTCCAAATGCCCTGAAATTTTGCAGGCACTTCAACCTCATCAATACCTACAACTTTCATGTTTTGAGCAAAGTCCAATTCGGCCTCTATCTATGACCTAAAATTTCGGACAGAATGTTCAACCAAGACCCCTAATTTTCCAGAAATTCTTCCAAACCCAAAATTGGTTGCAATTGTCCACTTTTCCACCTTCTAGCTTCATTACATAACATTTCCAATCATCATACAAGTCCACAACATCATGATCACATTAAACCAGAAAATTCACCAATAAATTGTAAACTTCACCATTTCATCCAAAAACAAGAAATAATCCATGAAATTGCATCTTATAACACCACTAATCATGAATTGAACATCATTAGAGGAAGGAGAGGTGTTCATCCACCACTCACCTTAGCAAAACAAGAGGGAGAGCTACTTGTCACCTTAGCTTCTCAAACAACTCCACCAAACAACTCACAAACACTAAGTGAAGAGGTTTTATGGAGAAATTTGAAGTTTTAACGGTTGGATCAAGAGATTGAGCAAGAAAATGGAAGGCAAAAGTTGAGGGATTTTCTTTCTTTTCTCCTTATGTTGCTCGGCCAAGAAGAACCAGAAAATGAAGAAGATTAAGCTAGTTTATAAGGTAAGAAGGTAGGAAAAATAAGGATTAATTTCCACCACAAGTTTGGCTAACACTTGGTCTAATTTCAACCACACAATTTTTCTCTTTCCTTGTTTTTTCTTTGCCTTAAATTTCGGCCAATAGGATGGCCAAGAGGGGGAAGATATTTTGCTCCATTAATGATAAACTTGTATGGCAAGAATCAAAAACTAACCGATAATAGAAAAATTATTTTAAAACTATTTTTGCTCATAAACTTTATCTGGGGAATTTTTCTAATCAAGAAAATGTAGAAAAGGCGGGCGTTTAAAAAAATAAACCCTAGAAAAGTAGAAAATTTCCGGGTTCTCACACTTATACTTTTCGGGGCGTCACAATCTCCCCTCCTTAAAAGAATGTCGTCCTCGACATTCCCTCTTGTACCAATCAAGTCAAGACATCCCGCAAGAATCACTAATACTTCAAACCAAACCCACAGTCCGGCATCCTAAACTTCAAGCCTAGGATACACTACAGAGATCTGAAGCCTAAGCTCTGATACCAACTGTGACAGTTCTCAGGGTCACATCACAAGGTACCTATCAGCTTGCCACCCGCACGCGGGCATCCCCTACGGAGAGTTTCGCTTCGAGACTCTTCACGAACGAGAGGCTCGGGGCTTTTCCAGTAAAAGGACGTAGAGTCCCAACCGTCGGCATATGGCTCTGATACCAACTGTGACAGCCCCACCTCCCCCTAAGGCGAACCAGAGGGTTCGGCGGGCCGCCTGCCCGGCTCTCGCCAGGACTCAGTCGTTCACTACAATCCTCAAATGAATTACAAGAATAAACCTCAAATATACATCAACTGGTCCACAAATACACATCCGTCACCAATAATTACATGTCACAAACAATATACATCTCAAATATACATCACATGGTCCAATAATTACATGTCACAAAAGCAGCGGAAACAATTCTCAACTATACATAAAATGATTCCAAATCAAAACTGTACAAAACATAGGCCATCCAATCACGTGCACAAGTACTACAAGTCCTTCCTTCGCCTTGAGCCCTGTGGAGGGGAATAAATAGTTTTTGGGGTGAGCTAAAAGCTCAGCGAGTAACCAGAAAATCATTAATCAAATCGGTTTCACAATAGTTCATTTCAATGATGTCATATAGCAATGATGTCATAAATTAAATGATAAATCCGGAAACAACTACATCATTTGCAAAACAGTAAATATGGATTATCAATAATTCAAGAAACATTTACAATGGAAAGCGATAGTAACATTCATGAAAGGATACATTCATTCTCCTGACATTTCCTCGCTCATTTGGTCATGCATTTCATTTCATTCACCCCGTCCCTGGCTTTTGGCCAGGCTCCACCAACCTACATAGGTAATACTCGAGTATACCAAACGTTCACCCAAGTTCCTAATCGCCTGACCGAGTCCGCTTCTGGCTCAAGACGACCGGTAACAAGGGGCAATGGCCAGTTCAGCCCAAAAGGGCTTACATTCATGCGCAAGTAACATTTCAATCGAACATTTCACATTTATCGAGGTCGAGTGCGATAAAGTACACACTCGCCTCGAAAACTCGTTTTGGAAATCATTATAAGCGCTTAACACGTTATCAACTCAAAATACAAGTCATGAAGTCAAGAAATATAGCAAACAAGGCACACTCACATGCCAGCACGCATGATATGCAAGAAAACATTTCAAAAGTAACTTTGGAAACAGTTCAAAAGTAAATAATGTACGAAACGGTTCATAAATAACTTTAGAAGTAGTTTGAGGTCACTCACCTCCACGGCTCACAATCCTCGTCCAATATAGCCAATTCCATCATTCAAGTCCAAGCCTTTCACATGAAACTTAAGGTAACCAACGCTATTAAAAATCGGACAGCATTTCCCCATAAAGTCATCCTTTCCATCCTACAATCAAACCCAATCACAAAGCAATTAACCACAATTGCTCAAAACCAGAAAACAGTTTTGACGTCCTTTTGCGGTAATGGCACCAAAGGTATTACGAGTATCGGATGGAGGTCCAAGACCCACCGTTTCGAAGCTAAGAACCAGGGCTACAACAATGTAGAAGGTTACTCAGTCCAAATCCTAGCACAACTAGGTCAAAAATGCAGAAAACCAACCCAGAACCGTAATTGCAGGTTCCCAAATCACATAATGCTGTAATTCGTCCAACTCAGTCTACACAGGTCCAAATGCATTGATTCCAAGGGCATATTATAACTAAGACATGAAGCTACATTTCATAAGAAGACCTCAACACCCAAATCCAAACCAATTCCAGTCAAAACAGACGATTACAAGCGCAGTTCGCACATCCTGAAACCCAGAACAGCAACAGTAAAAATGGCATAACTCACTCTATACTACTCCAAATGCCCTGAAATTTTGCAGGCACTTCAACCTCATCAATACCTACAACTTTCATGTTTTGAGCAAAGTCCAATTCGGCCTCTATCTATGACCTAAAATTTCGGACAGAATGTTCAACCAAGACCCCTAATTTTCCAGAAATTCTTCCAAACCCAAAATTGGTTGCAATTGTCCACTTTTCCACCTTCTAGCTTCATTACATAACATTTCCAATCATCATACAAGTCCACAACATCATGATCACATTAAACCAGAAAATTCACCAATAAATTGTAAACTTCACCATTTCATCCAAAAACAAGAAATAATCCATGAAATTGCATCTTATAACACCACTAATCATGAATTGAACATCATTAGAGGAAGGAGAGGTGTTCATCCACCACTCACCTTAGCAAAACAAGAGGGAGAGCTACTTGTCACCTTAGCTTCTCAAACAACTCCACCAAACAACTCACAAACACTAAGTGAAGAGGTTTTATGGAGAAATTTGAAGTTTTAACGGTTGGATCAAGAGATTGAGCAAGAAAATGGAAGGCAAAAGTTAAGGGATTTTCTTTCTTTTCTCCTTATGTTGCTCGGCCAAGAAGAACCAGAAAATGAAGAAGATTAAGCTAGTTTATAAGGTAAGAAGGTAGGAAAAATAAGGATTAATTTCCACCACAAGTTTTGGCTAACACTTGGTCTAATTTCAACCACACAAATTTTCTCTTTCCTTGTTTTTTCTTTGCCTTAAATTTCGGCCAATAGGATGGCCAAGAGGGGGAAGATATTTTGCTCCATTAATGATAAACTTGTATGGCAAGAATCAAAAAAACTAACCGCATAAAGGAGAAAAAATTATTTTAAAAACTATTTTTTTGCTCATAAAACTTTATCTGCGGAATTTTTCTATTCAAGAAAATGTAGGAAAAGGCGGGGTTTAAAAAAAATAAACCCTAGAAAAGTAGAAAAATTTCCTGGGTTTCCTCACACTTATACTTTTCGGTGGCGTCCACCCAATTCTCCCCTCCTTAAAAGAATGTCGTCCTCGACATTCCCTCTTGTACAACTCAAGTTCAAAGACATCCCCAAGAATTCACTAATACTTCAAAAAACCAAACCCACAGTCCGGCATTCCTAAACTTCAAGCTAGATTACACTACAAGAGATCTGAAAAGCCTAAGCTCTGATTACCCAACTGTGACAGTTCTCCGGTCACATCACAAGGACCTATCAAGCTTGCCACGCCGGCACGCGGGCATCCCCTACGGAGGAGTTTCGCTTTCGAGACTCCTTTCACGAACGAGAGGCTCGGGGCTTATTCCAGTAAAAGGACGTAGGAGTCCCAAAAACCGTCCGGCATATGGCTCTGATTACCAACTGTTGACAGCCCCACCCTCCCCCTAAGGCGAACCAGAGGGTTCGGCGGGCCGCCTGCCCGGGCTCTCGCCAGGACTCAGTCGTTCACTTACAATCCTTTCAAATGGATACAAAATAAACCTCAAATTATACATCAAACTGTCCACAAAATACACCATCCGTCTCCAATAATTACATTCACAAACAAATATACATTCATCAAATATACATCACCATGGTCAATAATTACATGTCACAAAAGCACAAGCGGAAACAATTCTCAAAACTAGACATAAATGATTCCAAATCAAAAACAATTGTAGCAAACAAGGCCATTCCAATCACGTGCACAAGTACTACAAGTCCTTCCCTTCGCCTTGAGCCCTGTGGAGGGAAATAAATAGGTTTTTGGGGTGAGCTAAAAGCTCAGCGAGTAACCAGAAAAAAAATCATAATCAAATCGGTTTCACAATAGTTCATTTCAATGATGTCAATTATAGGCAATGATGTCATAAATTAAATGATTAAATCCGAAACCAACTACATCATTTGCAAAACAGTAAATATGGATTATCAATAATTCAAGAAGAAACATTTACAATTGGAAAGGATTAGTAAACATTCCATGAAAGGATACATTCATTCTCCTGACATCCTTCCCTCGCTCATTTGGTTCATGCATTCTTTCATTTCACCCCGGTCCCTGTCTTTTGCCAGGCTCACCAAACTACATAGGTTAATACTCGGAGTATACCAAACGTTCTCCCAAGTTCCTAATCGCCTGACCGAGTCCGCTTCTGGCTCAAGACGACCGGTAACAAGGGGCAATGGCCAGTTCAGCCCAAAAGGGCTTACATTCATGCGCAAGTAACATTTCAATCGAACATTTCACATTTATCGAGGTCGAGTGCGATAAAGTACACACTCGCCTCGAAAACTCGTTTTGGAAATCATTATAAGCGCTTAACACGTTATCAACTCAAAATACAAGTCATGAAGTCAAGAAATATAGCAAACAAGGCACACTCACATGCCAGCATACATGATATGCAAGAAAACATTTCAAAAGTAACTTTGGAAACAGTTCAAAAGTAAATAATGTACGAAACGGTTCATAAATAACTTTAGAAGTAGTTTGAGGTCACTCACCTCCACGGCTCACAATCCTCGTCCAATATAGCCAATTCCATCATTCAAGTCCAAGCCTTTCACATGAAACTTAAGGTAACCAACGCTATTAAAAATCGGACAGCATTTCCCCATAAAGTCATCCTTTCCATCCTACAATCAAACCCAATCACAAAGCAATTAACCACAATTGCTCAAAACCAGAAAACAGTTTTGACATCCTTTTGCGGTAATGGCACCAAAGGTATTACGAGTATCGGATGGAGGTCCAAGACCCACCGTTTCGAAGCTAAGAACCAGGGCTACAACAATGTAGAAGGTTACTCAGTCCAAATCCTAGCACAACTAGGTTCAAAAAAATGCAGAAAACCAAACCCAGAACCGAATTGCAGGTTCCCAATCAACATAATGCTGTAATTTCCCGTCCAACTCAGTCTACACAGGTCCAAATGCAATCTGATTCCAAAGGCATATTATAAACTAAAGACATTGAAGCTACATTCATAAGAAGACCTCAACACCAAATCCCAAACCAAATTCCAGGTCAAAACAGACGATTACAAGCGCAGTTCGCACTCCTGAAACCCAGAAACAACAACAGTAAAACGGCATAAAACTCACTCTATACTTACTCCAAATGCCCTGAAATTTGCAAGCACTTCAAACTCATTCAATACATACAACTTTCTGTTATTGAAGCCAAAGGTCCAATTCGTGCCTCTATCTATGACCTAAAATTTCGGACAGAATGTTCAACCAAGACCCCTAATTTTCCAGAAATTCTTCCAAACCCAAAATTGGTTGCAATTGTCCACTTTTCCACCTTCTAGCTTCATTACATAACATTTCCAATCATCATACAAGTCCACAACATCATGATCACATTAAACCAGAAAATTCACCAATAAATTGTAAACTTCACCATTTCATCCAAAAACAAGAAATAATCCATGAAATTGCATCTTATAACACCACTAATCATGAATTGAACATCATTAGAGGAAGGAGAGGTGTTCATCCACCACTCACCTTAGCAAAACAAGAGGGAGAGCTACTTGTCACCTTAGCTTCTCAAACAACTCCACCAAACAACTCACAAACACTAAGTGAAGAGGTTTTATGGAGAAATTTGAAGTTTTAACGGTTGGATCAAGAGATTGAGCAAGAAAATGGAAGGCAAAAGTTGAGGGATTTTCTTTCTTTTCTCTTATGTTGCTCGGCCAAGAAGAACCAGAAAATGAAGAAGATTAAGCTAGTTTATAAGGTAAGAAGGTAGGAAAAATAAGGATTAATTTCCACCACAAGTTTGGCTAACACTTGGTCTAATTTCAACCACACAATTTTTCTCTTTCCTTGTTTTTTCTTTGCCTTAAATTTCGGCCAACAGGATGGCCAAGAGGGGGAAGATATTTTGCTCCATTAATGATAAACTTGTATGGCAAGAATCAAAAACTAACCGATAATAGAAAATTTATTTTAAAACTATTTTTGCTCATAAACTTTATCTGGGGAATTTTTCTAATCAAGAAAATGTAGAAAAGGCGGGCGTTTAAAAAAATAAACCCTAGAAAAGTAGAAAATTTCCGGGTTCTCACACTTATACTTTTCGGGGCGTCACAATCTCCCCTCCTTAAAAGAATGTCGTCCTCGACATTCCCTCTTGTACCAATCAAGTCAAGACATCACGCAAGAATCACTAATACTTCAAACCAAACCCACAGTCCGGCATCCTAAACTTCAAGCCTAGGATACACTACAGAGATCTGAAGCCTAAGCTCTGATACCAACTGTGACAGTTCTCAGGGTCACATCACAAGGTACCTATCAGCTTGCCACCCGCACGCGGGCATCCCCTACGGAGAGTTTCGCTTCGAGACTCTTCACGAACGAGAGGCTCGGGGCTTTTCCAGTAAAAGGACGTAGAGTCCCAACCGTCGGCATATGGCTCTGATACCAACTGTGACAGCCCCACCTCCCCCTAAGGCGAACCAGAGGGTTCGGCGGGCCGCCTGCCCGGCTCTCGCCAGGACTCAGTCGTTCACTACAATCCTCAAATGAATTACAAGAATAAACCTCAAATATACATCAACTGGTCCACAAATACACATCCGTCTCCAATAATTACATGTCACAAACAATATACATCTCAAATATACATCACATGGTCCAATAATTACATGTCACAAAAGCAGCGGAAACAATTCTCAACTATACATAAAATGATTCCAAATCAAAACTGTACAAAACATAGGCCATCCAATCACGTGCACCAGTACTACAAGTCCTTCCTTCGCCTTGAGCCCTGTGGAGGGGAATAAATAGTTTTTGGGGTGAGCTAAAAGCTCAGCGAGTAACCAGAAAATCATTAATCAAATCGGTTTCACAATAGTTCATTTCAATGATGTCATATAGCAATGATGTCATAAATTAAATGATAAATCCGGAAACAACTACATCATTTGCAAAACAGTAAATATGGATTATCAATAATTCAAGAAACATTTACAATGGAAAGCGATAGTAACATTCATGAAAGGATACATTCATTCTCCTGACATTTCCTCGCTCATTTGGTCATGCATTTCATTTCATTCACCCCGTCCCTGCCTTTTGGCCAGGCTCCACCAACCTACATAGGTAATACTCGAGTATACCAAACGTTCACCCAAGTTCCTAATCGCCTGACCGAGTCCGCTTCTGGCTCAAGACGACCGGTAACAAGGGGCAATGGCCAGTTCAGCCCAAAAGGGCTTACATTCATGCGCAAGTAACATTTCAATCGAACATTTCACATTTTATCGAGGTCGAGTGCGATAAAGTACACACTCGCCTCGAAAACTCGTTTTGGAAATCATTATAAGCGCTTAACACGTTATCAACTCAAAATACAAGTCATGAAGTCAAGAAATATAGCAAACAAGGCACACTCACATGCCAGCACGCATGATATGCAAGAAAACATTTCAAAAGTAACTATGGAAACAGTTCAAAAGTAAATAATGTACGAAACGGTTCATAAATAACTTTAGAAGTAGTTTGAGGTCACTCACCTCCACGGCTCACAATCCTCGTCCAATATAGCCAATTCCATCATTCAAGTCCAAGCCTTTCACATGAAGCTTAAGGTAACCAACGCTATTAAAAATCGGACAGCATTTCCCCATAAATTCATCCTTTCCATCCTACAATCAAACCCAATCACAAAGCAATTAACCACAATTGCTCAAAACCAGAAAACAGTTTTGACGTCCTTTTGCGGTAATGGCACCAAAGGTATTACGAGTATCGGATGGAGGTCCAAGACCCACCGTTTCGAAGCTAAGAACCAGGGCTACAACAATGTAGAAGGTCACTCAGTCCAAATCCTAGCACAACTAGGTCAAAAATGCAGAAAACCAACCCAGAACCGTAATTGCAGGTTCCCAAATCACATAATGCTGTAATTCGTCCAACTCAGTCTACACAGGTCCAAATGCATTGATTCCAAAGGCATATTATAGCTAAGACATCAAGCTACATTTCATAAGAAGACCTCAACACCCAAATCCAAACCAATTCCAGTCAAAACAGACGATTACAAGCGCAGTTCGTACATCCTGAAACCCAGAACAGCAACAGTAAAAACGGCATAACTCACTCTATACTACTCCAAATGCCCTGAAATTTTGCAGGCACTTCAACCTCATCAATACCTACAACTTTCATGTTTTGAGAAAAGTCCAATTCGGCCTCTATCTATGACCTAAAATTTCGGACAGAATGTTCAACCAAGACCCCTAATTTTCCAGAAATTCTTCCAAACCCAAAATTGGTTGCAATTGTCCACTTTTCCACCTTCTAGCTTCATTACATAACATTTCCAATCATCATACAAGTCCACAACATCATGATCACATTAAACCAGAAAATTCACCAATAAATTGTAAACTTCACCATTTCATCCAAAAACAAGAAATAATCCATGAAATTGCATCTTATAACACCACTAATCATGAATTGAACATCATTAGAGGAAGGAGAGGTGTTCATCCACCACTCACCTTAGCAAAACAAGAGGGAGAGCTACTTGTCACCTTAGCTTCTCAAACAACTCCACCAAACAACTCACAAACACTAAGTGAAGAGGTTTTATGGAGAAATTTGAAGTTTTAACGGTTGGATCAAGAGATTGAGCAAGAAAATGGAAGGCAAAAGTTGAGGGATTTTCTTTCTTTTCTCCTTATGTTGCTCGGCCAAGAAGAACCAGAAAATGAAGAAGATTAAGCTAGTTTATAAGGTAAGAAGGTAGGGAAAAATAAGGATTAATTTCCACCACAAGTTTGGCTAACACTTGGTCTAATTTCAACCACACAATTTTTCTCTTTCCTTGTTTTTTCTTTGCCTTAAATTTCGGCCAATAGGATGGCCAAGAGAGGGAAGATATTTTGCTCCATTAATGATAAACTTGTATGGCAAGAAAGTGGAATCAAGTGGTGCATTTAACCGGTAGTGCGTGGGTCCCACGTTCAAAATACGCTTTTAATTTCTCAAAAACTAACCGATACTAGAAAATTTATTTTAAAACTATTTTTGCTCATAAACTTTATCTGGGGAATTTTTCTAATCAAGAAAATGTAGAAAAGGCGGGCGTTTAAAAAATAAACCCTAGAAAAGTAGAAAATTTCCGGGTTCTCACACTTATACTTTTCGGGGCGTCACAGAAAGCCTCCCTTTTCTTTGCTGCTCTATCTTTTTCATCATTTGCCTAGCCGAAGAATCTTCCCTTCTTGCTCTCTGTTTTTTTTATTATTTTTTTTAGCCCATGACCTTCTTGCTCAGCCCACTCCCTCTCGGCTCTCCCTGTTTTCTTTCTTTCCCTCTGCTATTGCCGAAGACCCCCTCTCTGTTTTTCCTTAGCTTCTTCTTTTTCTGCCCAAGCCCTCTCTTTTTTCGCTCAACCTCCCAGCCGTCACTAGCCTCTCTCAGATTTTTCTCGTTTGGCCCTTTCTCCGTTCCCCCCTCTTTTGCTTAGCCGCCTCCTCCCTTTTTCTCCAACCCTAGCCGTGGTTTTCTTGCCCTTTTTCTTTTCTTTTTGTTTTCAAATCCTCACCCTACAAGTGTCTCAATCTCCCCCCTCCTAAGTGATGTGTTGTCCAAATATAAAAGGGACACTTGTCCTAATGCATGTTCTCCATTTGTCTAGCATGCCAACTTCCACTAATTTCATACATTATTTTGTATTTTTGTATTTTCCATTTTTCCCCTTTTTTGAAATTTAGTATGAAGACGAAATAATAATAAAATAAAAATGAACTAGGACAAAAATAAAATAAAAACTCTAGAATTGAAACCAATAAAGCAAAATTAAATTAATTAAACCAATAAAGCCAAAAAATTAAAAAAAATCAAAAATTTGGTGTCTACAGTTTGCCCCTCTTTGTCTGAGTTTTGGAAAAACTTGAGACAAAGAAGTAGACACCAAATACTCACCTGTTATTCGGCTGCGAACAACTCGAATGATTGACGCTTTCTGAAATGGGGACTGACCCCTTTAAAAAAATTTTTTAAAAAAGAATGGGACTGACCCAGATGAGAAATTTAAAACGAGACTGACCGGAACAAGGAATTTAAAAGGGAACTGACCCCAACAAGAAAATTTAAATCATGGGACTGACTCGAACAAAATTTAAAATCATAGGACTGACCCGAACAAAATTTAAATCATGGGACTGACCCGAACAAAAATTTAAATTATGGGACTGGCCCGAACAAAAATTTAAATTATGGGACTGACCCGAACAAAAATTAAAATCATGGGACTAACCCTGAACAAAATTAAAATCATGGGACTGACCCGAACAAAAATCATGGGACTGATCCGAACAAAAATTAATCATGGGACTGACTCGAACAAAATTTAAAATCATGGGACTGACCCGAACAAAATTTAAATCATGGGACTGACCCGAACAAAAATTAATCATGGGACTGGCCCGAACAAAATTAATCATGGGACTGGCCCGATTTTAGCGACAATGTAAATGAAATGCACGCTAGTGGGACTGATCCATGTTTAGCGGCAATGGAAAATAAAATGCACACTGGTGGGACTAACCCAAGTTCAGTGGTGGTAAAAAGTAGAATGCACGCTAGTGGGACTGACCCACGATTAGCGGCGATGGAAATAAAATGCTCACTAGTGGGACTGACCCACGGCTAGTGGCGATGAAAATGAAATGCACACTAGTGGGACTGACCCACGGCTAGTGGCGATGCAAAATGAAATGCTCACTAGTGGGACTGACCCACGGCTATGCGATGAAAACTGAAATGCACACTTATGTGGACTGACCACGGCAATCGCTCACTAGTGGGACTGACCCACGGCTAGTGGCGATGTAAAAGAAATGCTCACTAGTGGGACTGACCCACGGCTAGTGGCGATGCAAAATGAAATGCTCACTAGTGTATCAGACTGACCCACGCTATGGCGATGCAAAATGAAGAATGCTCACTAGTGGACTGACCACCGGCTACGTGGCGATGACAAATAAAATTGCCCACTATGGACTGACCCACGCTAGTGCGATGAAAATGATAATGCACACTGTATGTATGAAAGAGACCTGTAATAAGAATTGCTTGAAAAAATTATTCCAAAAGATTTGCCCCAGTTGCGATGGAATTGGTGCCAAAGTGGGATTGAAATCCAAAGCCGCTTCGTTGGTGGTGCAAAATCCAAACCAACGAGATGGTTTGAGATAGTTTGGCGGCACAAAATCCAATGCCCAAGTGATGTTTAATGTTGGTGGCACAAGAACCAAGCCCAACGTGATCTTTAACGAGTTGGCGGCACCAAGTCCAGGCCCAACGTGATATTTGTGAATGGTCAGTGGGATAAGACCCAGTCCTGCCATCCAAATTGGTCGGTCAGTGGGATAGCACCCGAGCCTGTCGGAGATAGAATAAAACACACACGTTAGTGAGATAAACTCGATGCTAACGGTGGTTGAATAAAAACGCACACGTTAGTGAGATTAACTCGATGCTAACGGTGGTTGAACAAAAATGCACACGTTAGTGAGATAGACTCGATGCTAACGGTGGTGGAATAAAAACGCACACGTTAGTGAGATAGACTCGATGCTAACGGTGGTGGAATAAAAATGCACACGTTAGTGAGATAGACTCGATGCTAATGGTGGTAGAATAAAAACGCACACGTTAGTAAGATAGACTCGATGCTAACGGTGGTAGAATAAAAACGCACACGTTAGTGAGATAGACTCGATGCTAACGGTGATTGAATAAAAACGCACACGTTAGTGAGATAGACTCGATGCTAACGGTGGAGGAATCAGTGTATTAAATGTGGTTGTCAAGAATGGGAAATGAAAGGATGCGCAGCGGGCGCTGAAATTTCATCAACAAGAAATTGAAATTTGTCAAGGAACAAGAAATTCAATTCGAGTTTGATTTTTCGAGAATCTTTTCAAAAAATAATTTGCCCCAGTTTCCACCAATTATTGTGCAACTGATCAATCGATTTGCATTACGGCATGGTTGCTCCTCCTTGAGACCTTGATTCGTAAGATTCTGACTTACGCTTCTTCGTCGATTTCAGCCATGAATGCCTGCACAGGGGGCTTACCAAAGTATGATATGCACTTTAAAATATTGCAACTATTACTCATGGAAAGAGCAGTATGATTGATTAAAAAGTCTTGCTTGACTCTTTGACGAAATCCTCAAATGGACTATAAAAATTTTGCCCCAGTGTGGGCTTATTAGTGTGTGCTTATTTTACGAAATCTTACAAATAAAAATTTTGCCCCAGTGTGAGCCCATTTGATTGTAAAAATTGGTTTGGATGCCTCTCCATTTATTTGAACAAAGAGAAATCGCACTTTCTAAAACTTAGCAAGTAGTCATATATTCAACGTGAAGAAATTTAAACGTTAAGTTTGAACTCATGCAGAAATTTCATGATGAATTTCTCAGAAAAACACCAAATTACAGAAGATTTTTTTCACTTTTAGCATCTGTGCTTAGAGTAGCGGGTCACCGCTTGCAGGACCAATCAAGTGGGCGTTATTTCTGATTTTGAGGTGGCTAAAGGAAATGGGAGGTCAAGATTTGTCTTATTCTTGTGCCCAAATTGTATGTAATCACATCTTAGTGAAAGCAAATAGTTTGTCACCCTTATTTCATAAGAAAACGTAGTCCACATATAAGCTTTATAGGCTTGCAACCATATGGATGGAAACAATAGCTAAACATGTGGGAACAGGTTATAGCCTTAAGATCACAAATGATTGATGGATTTCTTATGAGCATAATCCTCACTTTGAGTGTCATGAAGGATAAGTCAGCGATGGACTTTATGAGCTTGTAATGTGGCCTGAAAACGATAGTTAAAGAAAAAGACTTTCAAGGACATTGCACCGAAGATCGCATTTTTCCAACATTGCCCCTATTTTTGAACTCAAAGATCTCAAACTTGTTTACATTTTTCATTATTCACCAGGGACTTCAGCGTCGAATTTTTCTGTATTTTTTTTCTTGCATTTACTTTTCTTGCTTTGCTTTTGCTTCTTTTTTCCTTTTCCTCGACCTGGTGGGTTTTCACATGGTGAGTAGTGTCAACCCCATACCCAAGCAATTCAGAAATATAGCTAAAATTTTTCGGCATCAGAAATTTTCTTGACAGAGCCATTGCAAAGAACAGAAGTCAGGACTTTCGGCTTTTGTAATGGGGTCAGGTGGGGTGCTTAGAAAAGTTAAGGCTTGAAAGCAGATTTCAAGAGTGGTTTGAAGAACCCGAGATCGCATTGTTGAGCCAACCCTATTTTAGGGCTAAATCAGAATTTGCCCCAGTTTATGCTCAACTGAGGCTTTTCCTTTTTCATTTTCTTTCTTCTTTTGATTTTTCGGCCTTCTGCCATTCTTTTGAACTTTTCACAAAATTTGCCCCAGTTTATTTTTGAACTGAGGTTCTCTTTTCTTCTTTTGTCTTTTGATTTTGTTGCATTATCACTTTTCACTTCTTGATACTTTTCCCTTTTCAACTCAAACTTGCCCCAGTATGGGGTTTGCGATTCTCAGGGGTTGCCAAATGAAGTATTTTATTCTGAAGGCTCAAAAGGGATAACTAGGGATAGAATGTTTGATTGGAAAAAGAAGAGGGCCTGACTTTTGTTCCGTTCCTTACAATAACTCTGAAAGGAAACTTTCATTAATGCGAAATTTCTTGCATGTATCTGAATTAATTGACTGAGGAAGACTCTTGTTCATCCATATTTGTGAAACATAGGCGATTCGTGCGGAAAAAACCCTTCCTTTTCTTTTCTCTTTCTTCCTCTCAAAATTGAAGCTTAGGTAGAATCAAATTTCCCCAAATTGCGGTTCTCTCCCTTTTTAGTTTTAGCATTTTTTGCTTTTTCTTCATTTTTGGAAAATATTCCAATCTCCTTCCCCAATGTGGGGTGCGATCATAGGTGCTTTGAAAAGAACCACCCATTTTAGCTCAAATGAGGATGCAAGGGATAAATAGTGTTTAGGTTGTAGAAACGATGGCCAAAGTATCATTCTTATACCCCATGACAACCAAAGTAAAGAAATGGTCATTGAAAATCCACTTCCTTTTTGATATTTGAAAATCTTCCAATATAGGGTAGTGATCATTAAGGCTCTTATTTGAACGAAATTATTCTTTTAAAGGA
>NC_040041.1:30135247-30201535 GCF_003713205.1 Coffea eugenioides
TCAATTCCTTAATTCATCAATCAACTTCATAGAATTAACATGCAGAGTCCTAAGCATCTTAATCATTAAGTTTCACTCGGCTAATTACACTTGAGTGCTCAGGTTATCACATGGAAACAGAATTACAGCTACCCTTCCAAATCATTTCCTCGGCAGAAACATTTACATCAAAACAGATTTTTCTGAAACTTTGATTTCCTCTTCCGATTGCACAACCAAAGCATGCATGGTTAGATTAACTGATTAGCTATCAATTTAATTCCCAAAATCAGATTCTAATTCAGCATCAAGTTCGGACAGATTCAAGAGAAAGAAAAACAGGTCATCAATTGATCCAAAATTTCCCACTCAACTCTCGGCAGAAACATGCATGTAGCAGATTTGGTTTCTTTTTATTTTATTTCTCTTGCTTAGCCGGTCTGATAATTTCATGCAAAGCTTAACTTTCTGATTTTAATTAGTCAAGCACCTACCCAAGTGAAAGACAACCATTCTCCAGCAAATTTCCGGAAACAAGCTGCAATTCCAGCTTCAATCTTTCGACAGCTTAAATTCTTATCCAAGTCAGATTTCTTAAGTCATAAATCCTCATCTAACCTCACAAGCACCACATGCAAGTCCGTAGCTGACCTCACTTGCCTATAACCAACTAATTTCAGCTCAGAAGTTACCTCAAATGGAGCTCACACACACGGTTAGCAGCAGAAATAATCCTCCTCCCTTCGGCAGCCCAGAAAATGCAGACCACTAGCTCTCCCTCTCCCTTGCTCTGGTGGTGGCTGGAATGGAGAAAGTTCAGCCCTCAGTCCCTTCACCAGCTCACGGTTAGAAGGCAGAATGGATCGCAAGTCCCTCTCTTCCCTCTCTAGCTTACGGACAGAAAGAAAGGAAACAAGAAGCTCGGCTCTCCCTCACTCTCACTCTCGGCTTGCAGAGTGTAGATCTCTCTCTCACTCCTGGTCGATGATCACGAGGTGAGGAATGGATATGGGGTGGAGTGGTTCACCGTAGTGGAGTGATTAAGGGAATGTATATATTGGGTATTGTGAGTGGGGTTGGGTCGGTATTTAGAAGTGGAATGTGCTGGAATGCTAAGTAGGAATTGGGGCTGGCAGTAATTGGAAATGTTTGGAGTTGAAAGCTGGCCAATGCAGCTCGGTCTCTCCCTCTCTATCTCTGGCGATGATAACAAAGTGAGGCAGAGTGTTATCTGGGTAGGAAGTGTGCAGGAAGGTGGAGTGTGAAGTGGTGCTGCGGTTTTGAGGGTAGGAAGAGGTTGTGTATTGAAGTGGTGAAAATTTGCATTGGCCGAGTAAGGAGGTGGCCTATGATATTGTCCGAAATCTGCTTTGAATTGCATGGTAATTTGTGGGGTAGTGGAGGGTGTTTTAGTCTTTTCACGCTTCATCCAAAATTCCACTTAAGCCCTTAGTTCTAACTTAATTCCAAGAATTATCCCAAGTATGATTTGATCGCCTAATTATACGCTAATACACCTAAACCATTTTTATCGAATAATAATCAATTAAACTTGAATGTTAAGGTTCCTAGTAATTCCTAACATTATTTAGCGATTAAATTAGTTATCAAAATTTCCAATTATTTATTCCCAAGAAATAGAGTTAGTTAACTCGAAATTTATCGTTTTAGTAATATAAAGTCAAGTGAAACAATAATTTAATCCAAGGGTGTCAGATTGCACATAAAAATTATTTTTACGCACTTATTGTGAAAACAGAGAAGGATAAGACTATAATTATCGAAATTTTCACGCCTTAAGTATGTTTAGTATATTAGTATCACATTTATCTAAAATTCATTGGTTTTCATCTTAACGCCGAAATTCCTATTAACATTTAACATTATTAACGATTAAAACTAGTTATCGGAAATCAAAGGATTTATTTTAAAGTAATAGAATTAATCCAACTCAAGAAATATTAATTTAGTATGGCAAACCGAATAATTCAATATTGGCACAATTATATTATTTATTACATAGAAATTATCTTTATACTTTTATTGCAAGACAATTAATTACAATACTAGAATTCACAGAAATTAATTATTAGATCAATGAAATAGTTTACCATAGAAACATGAAGTTAATGTAACAAAACTAAGAAGTTTAGTAGTTCAGCATAATTCTTTTATTTTGCACCTAACGTTTATTTCTACGTACTCATTTAAAGACAATTGGACTTAGTGCTAAAATTTATTAAAGAATTAAAATGCAAATAAAATATGCACTGATACTTATATACGTTTTCCAGGGTTCTCATTCATAAGCTGATTCCAACATTTTTACTTTAAATAACATTTGTTAGCCTTCTAATAATTTATTCTTGCACAAGTTCAATTATCAAACTTTTAATGTTCTAAATGTAATTGTAAAGGATTTCCGCTAACACTTAATATTATTAACGCTTAGACTTGGTTATCGGATCTCAAAGAATTAACCTCATGGCATTAAAATAATTTACGCCCAAAAAGTGTTAATTTATAATGGCAGGAATCAAATAATTTTTAATATTTTGCACACTTAAACTGTTTGTAACATAAAACTACTTTTACGTACTTATTTAAAAACGAATAAGAAGAAATATGAAGTTTATTGACAATTTAAAAATGCAGGTGCAATACATATATTTTATATTATATATTTATATATATATTTTCCATTGCTTGTTTAAGAACGAATAAGGTTAGGAGTAGAATTTATTACAAGTCCAAGATGCAAAGGCAATACGTAAGTACACCTTTATTTTATACGTATATATCTGTAGGCATATTTTCGAGGTTCTCATAGTCTCAATGTGCAAAAGTTCTTTTGAAGTGGTTGACTTTGCTCTATTTATAAGAGACCAAAAAGTACTTCATTTAATGCTGCCAACGGATAGAAGGCAGTTGAAGAGTCAACTAGCCGTTGGTGGTGTTGGACGTCCGATAGGCTGGTTTTCAGCGTTCGATCGCAGGCAGTGAATTTAAGAAGTTTTCTTGAAATGTTTAGGACGTCCGGTGCTTCAATGCTTTGCGTCCGAAGTGTCGCAACGTTTGTCGGACGTCCGGTACTCAGGTGTTGTACGTCCGAACGAAGTCAGTGAGTTTAGAGAACTCAGTTTATTATCTTCGGACGTCCGAGAGTGAGTTCCTTATGCGTCCGAAGTTACTCGAAGGTTGTCGGACGGCCGATGCAGACTTTTTGTGCGTCTGACTCATGCTTCAGCATATGTTAGCCTGTTTTGCTCCAAATCTGAAAACATCTATTTAGGGAATATTAGTAACATTCATTTGTTTTGTAATCATCAAAAGATACGGACTAAGATAAACATAAGTGGAGTTCTATGGACTTAATACTTACCTAGTTGACGGAATGTCATCACGTGGAGGTATTGGATCGAGTCTCGACAAAGCAAGTGGAATCTAGCTGCTGAGAGCTCCCGTATTCTTATTGATTGTGTTTTATTATTTATTGTGAATTACATGAACTTTCTAGTTTTATCTTTTGTACAAGTGTTACTGTTACTTGAACTATGTGCTTGCATGATTTTCTTGGCCTCACTGAGCGTTAGCTCATCCCATTAGTTTGTTTTCCTTAACAGGAGATCGAAATGGAAAGATTTTGGAGAAGCCGACTTGATTACCTTTTGAGTAGAATTTAGGATGTAATCGCTTAGTCGACTTATGCTGGTTGTATTTTGGAGAAAGTTGATGTACATTTGGTAACTTGTGATGTAATATTTAAATATTTATGTAAGGAAATGACTTTTCTTTATTTTAGCTTTTATTATTGGTGGTGTATCGTTTAGTTTAAATTTGACTTGTATTGAGTCCTGACGAGAGTTAGGCAGGCATTCCGCGAATACTCTTGGGTTCGCCCTAGGGAGAAGTGGGGGCGTCACACCATTTTCATGATTTCTATTCCCTATTTCAGCCCCATCAAAGGATCATCAAGACTACATCAGGTGACCGAAGAGAAACATCAAGCATATAGCTAATCATAACCACCAAAATCAGTGCGATAGAAAGATGATCGTGGCTGTTGAATGTCGGCAACAGCAAAAACAACCCAAAACCCACGTCTAACTAGCTTGAATCTTCAAGAAAACTATGTAAAGTGAACAAAAGGAGAGGCAAAAGTTACCTGAGGATGCTAGTGCAGTCAAATGAACATGCGGCGTTCCAGGAAAGTCACGTGAATTGTTGGGATGAAACCTAGAAATCTTGTTACAGAAATTTCCAGCAGTGGTGAGCTTATCAGTTTGAGCTGCGATTTGACCGACCTGGAGTTGCTTTCTCCGAATTTGTCCTGAACGAAAACTTCTCCATTGCTGTCCAGGATATTGCAGAAATGAAGAAACCTCCCTAAAAATCTAAAATATGATCGGAAATTGGAGATGTGTAAGGCTGATGAATCAGCCTGAGCCTAGGGTTTCTTCCAGCGAAATTTTTCTTTTGATCTCATTTTTCCTTTGTTTTTCCTCCTTTTCCTTTCATTTTGTCTTGCTGTTCTTCCCTCTAATCCCCTAGATCCTCTCTTCCTCACGCTCTCTTTCTCTTTTCCTTCCTTCTCTTTTCTCCCTTTTTCTCTCTGCTGAAACCCTCATTTCTTCCTCCTTCTGGTTGCTTTCTTTTCTTACTATTTTTTCCTTTGCCCACTGCCCCTTTCTCTCTTTCTTGCTTGTTCCAAGCCCTCTATTCTTGCCCCAGATCTTTTCCCAAAGCTCCTTCACCTCTCTATTCTTTTTCAAGCCCAAAACTCCCTTCACTACCCGTAGGCTCCCCTTCTAGTTTTTCCTTTCTTGTTTCTTTTTTTCTGTTTAGCCCGTAGCCTTTCCTTGCTTTTTCCCCCTTGCCCGTAGGTTTTTCTTGTTTTTCTTTTGTTTATTTTTTTCTAAGCTTCCAAGTGTCCTAACTATCTATCCTCTAGATGTTATGGTGTCAAAAGAAAAATAGAGACACTTGTCTCATTTGCATGCACTCCACCTAGCTATTGTGCATGTGTTCCACATATTTTTGCATTTTCTTTTATTTTGTTTTTCAAAACAAAATTACCTTGCAAATTTTATTTGGAAGAAATTGAACTAATATGATTGTAAACAATTTTTGTGAGATTTTCTTTTTTTTCAGAAATTTAATGCAAAAATATCTTAAAAAGAAAAATGATGAACCTAATTTATAAAAATAAGCAAAAATAAACACTAACTATCATTTTTCAGACTTAATCAACTAAAATAAAATAAAATAAACACAAGAATAAATAATAATAATAATAATAAAGCTAAAATTGAATTAAATAAAATTAAAATTTTGGTGTCTATAGTTAGTGAGTGAGTCCTGGCGAGAGTTGGGTAGGTGGTCCGCCAACCTTTGGGGTACACTCTAGGGGAAGGTGGGATCATCACAGGTAGTATTAGAACTCTTAATAACTCAAATCAAGATAGGGTTCTCAGACTGTAGGGAATTGCTTGTTAAGTGTGAAACGAATTACCATTGGTGCGAAAAATTAGATGTGAGAATTCGAAAATTATTTTATATTTTTTCTTATTTTTGAAAAAGTTAATTTATATTTTCTTTTATTTGACTTTGCTAGTCTTAAATTTCATGGTGATTTTAAAGGTCAAGTCAAGATTTTTCTTTTTTTCCTTTTATAATTTTGATGGATGTTAAGTTTCGTAGAATATTATGGCAGTTTGACCGACTAGTGAGATGTGCGCATTATATTTGGTAGATGAGAAAGAGTGTAGTGCAAGAGGGATTTTGTGATTAGAAGTGTTAAGAATTAATTGGAGAAGTATAATATATGAATAGAAACACAAGAGAGACAAAAAGATAATTATTACACTAGTGACGCCAAGTGTCATCGATCCAAGCATGCCTTGACCAGGACTTGTGAAGGACAAAATTTAGAGAGAAAAGAAGAGAGAAAAAAACTTCCAAAGTTCATCTTGATTTCCTTGCTTAATTTGTGAAAAAAATCCAAAGATCAACCCAATCCACTTCGATAAACCTTAAGTTAAGCTTGGAGGTGAGCCTTTGGTAGAGTTGTTTGAGGAAGAAAACTCTTGAGTTGTTTGTTATCTTGGGGTTTTGTGGTAAAATTTCTAGAAAACATCTCTTTTACTTGTCTCTTAAGATTTATGCAAGATATGTTATGATTGAAGTTAAAGTAAGCATGTTTACGGTAATTTCATGGTTTTGATAGGGTTTGGTGAAATTGTTGCTAGGGTTTGGTCAATTTCCAGCTTTAATGTTCAATTTTTAGTTTTGAGATGAATTTTTAGCTTTCATAAGAGACGTTCTAGCTTTGATATGAAATTTTAAGTTTTAATATGTGATTTTAGTCTTGGTATGCAAATTTTCAGCTTTGAGAGGCAAAATTCCAGACTTCATATAGTTACTTGAAACTTTATATATATGTGGAGTTATGATGGATTTTCTTGCCAAAAACATATGTCATAAGCCTCTTGATATGTTAGTTATAAGATATAGTGCATTTGCCATGGAATTAAATAAGAAAGTTGGAATTTTTTATGGAGATTTTGCTGGAAATTTCTGTTATGGCTGGCCAAGAGGGAGAGAGGGAATTTCAGTTTTCTTTTAAGAAATTTTGTGGTGATTTTGACATATTCTTGTTCAAGACATTTGTTAAAACCTTGCTCTTCATATGTGTATGTTGATTTTGAGCCAAAATAAAGAGGTTTAAGAGGGGAAAACTAGTTTTCCAAACTATTTGCTTGCTGAAAATTTTTGCAAGGGGTTCTACGCAGTTTTGGAAAATTTGCTATAACTTTGTATAGAAAAGTCAGAATTGAGTTTCGTTGATTGTGTTTGAAACTAGACTCATAGAGTTTCCAACAGTATAAAATTCAGGGTTTGGTTCAATTTCTATAAATAACAGCAAATCCGTAAAGTTTCTTGAAAATCATTACTATTCTGTTTCTTCACTTGTGATAGCAGTGAGTTTTGAACTAAAATTTGACTAATCTATGAGCCGAATTTCATGACGATGTGTTCCAAAGCCTCTTATTGCTTTGAATCTATTTTCTAATGGTGTAAGTTTTGTGATTTTTTGACCTATGGAACTCAAGTTATACCTTTTCAAAGAATATCACCAAAGTTAGGAATTTTATCAAATGAATTGAGTGGGACTTGGAAACTTTGGAAAAACCTTTCTGGGTTTTACACCTAACTTTCTTTGGTTAAATCCTACATATTTTGATTTAAAATATTTAGTGATGTGTTAACCTTAGCATGCATGAATATTTCACTTGATTTGAACTCGATCAGAGCTTGATTTAAACAAGGAACCGTGGCCCTTTTAGTCTTCTAATATTAGCGTTAAATCTGTAGCTTCTGTGTTGCTAGTTTCGAATCTCATATTTTCTCATCATCTTGACTTTAAGTGATTAGACTCTTGATGGATTACACGATCACAGGACTTGAAAGTGTCCAAGAGGATGAACCAAGGTTGAAGTGAAACGATTGTGATCAAGTGGTGAGTGTTCCTTGCATGTTTGTGCTTTAAATGACTACGTGGAATGTTGTATATGTTTGTTTGTGTTTTAAATATTTTTCAATGATTGTTAAATGGATTTTCAATGGGTGAGTGTGTACTTTATCACACGTATTCTTTCAATGATTGAATGTTTGCTTCTTGAATGATTGTTTATTGTCGTGCAAAGTGTGTGAAGTATTAAATATAATATATCCGTGATTTATTACTTGAATGCTTGTTTGGAAACCTCACTGGACTTTTAACTCATTCCTTTAGTTTGTTTTCCTTATAGGAGTGGAGGTCTGGAGCAACTAAGTGTGAACTAGTGTGTATAACCCTCTTGTACTTGTACCTTCGGTAGATAGAATGTTCTTTGGATATTTGATGCTGTATCTTACATTGCACTTTTAGTTTGTAATTAAGGTTGAATTATTGGTTGAATTGTAGAACTCCAGTATTCATATTAAGGTTTGAATGGTGATTTTGAGAATTGATAGTAGTGAATGTAGTGAGTTCTGGCGAGAGTTGGGTAGGCGGTCCACCAAACCCTTGAGTTCGCCCTAGAGGGAGGTGGGGTCATCACATTAGATATATACGTCGGGTAGGAATCTCAAATGTGGGTAATTTACTCTTGGAATTAGCTAGTTCGAGTTGTGAATTATCCTATTTTTGAATTCTTGTATCTGAGTACTAAATATGATATAGCATTATGACGTGAGTAGAAATCATGATTTAATTTGACTGGAGATTCCAATATTGGACTTGAGATTGAACCGATCAAGGAGATTGGATCAATGAGTGCTGTCTTGGACTAGTCCAGTAAATGTTTGTGTGACAGCCCCACCTCCCCCTAAGGCGAACCAGAGGGTTCGGCGGGCCACCTGCCCGGCTCTCGCCGGGACTCAGTCGTTCACTACATTCCTCAAACAAATTGCAATATAAATCTCAAATATTACATCAAATTCCTCAAGAATTACATATCAAAAGCGAAGCGTCCACGCTTCCACTGCGCCACTCTGATCCATGATCCCAATTATTATATAAGAGGAATTCCACAACAATAAAATCACAACAAGCCTTCCTTCGCCACGAGCCCTGTGGAGGGGAATAAAAATAGTTTTGGGGTGAGCTAGAAGCTCAGCGAGTAACCAGTAAAATCATTAAACAAATATATTTCGCAATGTTGCATTTCGATCATTTCGATGATGTCATGATTCAGAGATCAAATGTACGTTTAGTGCTCTCGTGAGCCGGTGAAATCACAGCACTTGAACACCCAACGCTCAAATAGATCATTTAACATTAACATTAACATTAGGAGGGAGCCCCTTTTTGAGCTCCGGAGCCATTTGCTCCGTCATGTCACGAACTCACGAAAATGGTGGAGACGTTGGTGTCCAGCACAAGACTTTCCCAGAACTCATTGAAGCCAAATCATGTCATGAATTCACATGCAAGCACGCATGAGATGCAATCGAGTACATAATGCAAGAAACATTTCACAAGTACTTTGGAAATAGTTTAGGGTCACTCACCTCCACGGCTCAGAAATCATCCATCATATAACATTGCCTTGCTCAAATCCAAGTCTTAGATCACAAACTCAATGCAATCAAGTCCTTTCAAAGTTCGGACAGCACTTCCCCTGAATTTGCTTACTTTTCCAGCCGTCATGGCTTCATTATATTTCTCATTCAAACCCAAAGGTACACACACAACAACAAGTTCATCCAATAACCATTCAGCAACAAGCTCCAAGTAGTACTAGTACAAGTCAAGCTAGGGAAAAGGCCGGAAATGAAAATTAAGCTCAAAACCAGAAAAATAGTACCAAAGGCGGTAATGGTACCAAAGGCGCTACGATGGTCGGATGAAGGTGCAAGACCCACCATTTCGAAGCTAAGAACCAGGGCTACAAAAATGTAGAAGGCCACTCAGTCCAAATCCTAGCACAACTAGGTCAAATATGCAAAATACGAAACCAGAATTACCAAAACAGGTTTGCAAATCACATAATGCTGTAATGAGTCCAACTCAGTCTATACAAGTCCAAATGCATTGATTCCAAAGGAATATGGTAGCTAAAACATTCCTATATATTTCATCAGAAGACACCAACATCCAAATCCAAAGTAATTCCAGTCAAAATAGCCAAATACAAACGCAGTTCTGCCATCCTGATCAACCCAGAACAGCCACAGTAAAATCGACATATCTCACTCTACACTAATCTAAATGACCTGAAATTTTACAGGCACCTCAAACACATCAATACCTACAACTTTCATGTTTTAAGCAAAGACTGATTCGGCCTCTAACCACATGATCCAAAACCGGACAGAATAAGGGGTGATAAAACCCTAACTTTCCACAATTCAATCCAAACCCAAAATTGGTTGCAATTATCACTAATTCACACCTACTAGAGTCATTCCCCCTCATTATCAACCATCATAGATGACCACAACATCACATTCATATTAAACCAGAAAATTCCTCAAAAATATAAAAACTTCACCAAATCACTTCAAATCAAGAAATAAATCACAAATATCATCACTTTAGCCACTACTAAGCATAACTTAAGCATCATTAGGTGTAGGAGTATGTTCAATCATCACTTACCTAGTATACAAGAGAAGAGGAGTTGTAGACCACCTTAGCTCTTCCAAAAACTTCACCAAACTCACCACTAACACTAAATGGAAAGATTGTATGGAGTGGAAACTAGTTTGTGTGATTGATTTGGATGATTTGAGCTAGTGGAAAGCTTGAAGATTGAAGAAGTTTTCTTACTTCTTGGCAAGAGAGAGGGCCGGCCACAAGGTGAAAGAAAATGGTGATTTTTTTGTGAAATTTTTAGATATTTAACCATTTTGGTCAAAAGTCAAAAACATGAATAGTAAATCATAAAGTATAACCAATAAGAGAGTGACACTTGTCACCTCTTAAATGCATTCCTATCCCTTTCTTTTCCTCTCACATCAATCAAATTTCACTCTCTACTTATCTCTTAACACCCGATAAATTTCACACAGTATCCGGAATTTAACCTAATTGGCCGAATTTTTCCGAACTTTTCGCCCTAGTGGGTCCCACATCCGGTATACACTCTTAATTTCTCAAAACCTATTTGATACTAGAAAAAATCATCCAAAAACTATATCTGCTCCTTAAAAATATCTAGAAAATTTCCCTACTAAAGAAAACGCAGAAAACAAGCCATTAAATAAATAAAACCCTAGAAAATGGGAAAAGTACGGGTTCTCACACTTATACTTTTCGGGGCGTCACAGTTTGGCTAGGGTTTCGATAAATGGTGGTTAGGTTTGAACTTTGATGGTTGTCGTGAATGTTTAAAGTGCTAGCACTGCAGACCTATTTAATTTCTCTTATGAATGTGTGGACTTGTTATGTGTTTCCTTGATTTTGATGCAATCTGATATAAAATAAATATGTATTTATTTTGTGATATTAGATAAATGTATTTTGGCTTCTAATTGACTACCCTTGCCTATATGCTTACTTGACTGCTATCCTTCTATATATATATAGACGTGGTAGACGTGGACTTGTGTGGAAAATAAAAGTTAAGAAAATGACACTGGGGACGTCCACATAGGCTTAGCAACCCCGGGATTATAGAAGGGTGATTGGGAATCTACGGCTGACCAAATCAGGAACCCAGGGCCGAGATAGGGAACTAAGTAGCATGGCTATAAATTGGATGACAGATCTTTTAGAATGCATAGTACCTCAACAGTGCCAAAGGCTGGGCTTGCCAACCAACTTAGAGATCAAGGTATGGGAAAGGTTAAGGCTCTAGAGAGATATTGAAAAACAAAGAGATGTTCTCTACCTAAGTTTTCTGGATGTCCTAACCCCGAAGTAGTTGAACATTTATTAGTGAATATGATCCCAATGTTTGATGTCTTAGGGTACCCAGAGGAAAGGTAAGTGACTTTTGTAGTATTCAAGTTTAGAGGTGCAGCTTGTTCATGGGAAACATTCTAGATACTTTTGTGTTATTGATGCTTTTGTGGTGTTGATTAGTACTATCGTAGAAATGTAAGAATGTAAATCATCTGAGATTGAGAGTGGTGGATTATATATGAAAATTCCAAGGAAAAAGAGTTTAGATTCTATCCTTTATGTAAATTTTGACGAAATTAGGATGATCGCCCTGATTGAAAATTGTAAAAGGCACTACTGGGTAAGAGGTCACAATTTCTTCTTCAGCATGCCTTTTAAAGATGAGAATATAGTGGAGAGTGAGTTAGGGTGTGGAACTTTTGATTTAAGTTTTTATTTTAGTAGAAATGACTGTAGTATATATATTTTTGGGTTGTAATTAAGATAGATGCCGAATGATGAATCTTTTGTACGCGAACCTATGTAATAGCTTTAGGATGTATGTAAATGTTATTTTGGGGTGTAATGAATATTATTTTGGTTAGTTTAGAAATTTCAAGTAATTCTTGCTATGGATTGTAGTGAGTCCTAGCGAGAGTTGGGCAGGTGGTCCGCTGACCCCTCTGGTTCGCCTTTGGGGAAAGTGGGGCTGTCATAGTTGGTATCAAAACCTAGGGTTTAGATCACTGTAGAGTATCCTAGGCTGAAAGTTAATGATACCGGACTGTGGAAGTAGTGTGACTGTTAAGTGAAAGATTGAACATCTATGATCTCGATGGTTCTTAAGACAAGTTCTTTGCGCGTTTCTTATCTAGGAATTGGCAGGAAAAGAAGAGGATTGTGAGGGGTTGATTTCACGAATAAATGATGAGTTTCTTGGATAACGGTAAGATTTGATATCTAGGAGTCAAATCTTTGACTTGAAAACTTATGAAACTCTCATTTCATTTGAAGTATCCCTTTAGGATTTTAAGATTCGAATGTACTTGGCCGCAACTAGAAGTGACTCTAGGAGTGATTGATTAACTACGGTTTTCCCCGCAACTGTCGTTGACAGATTTTTGTCTTAGAAAGATAGAACTGACCGGATCTGTTATGATATGATCTAGTGACCATTGATTTTGACTTGTGTGAAAGGGATAATGGGGTTGGACGTGAGAATTATTTAATGTGTTTAATGCCTTTAACTTGAATGTGTATGACACTTGGTTTTAAATTGTGCTAATTAAATAGCTCTGATTGAGCCTAATTGGTAGCTAGAATTGATTGTGACTACGTTGGTTGTAAAAATGCTTTAGTCTAATTTTTTAGTTATTATTTTTGAATATATGTGCTTGTCATTGGTATGTTCACATGCATATGTGTGTGTATGTTCATAATGAATATTGGATTAATACACATCTACATAAACTGGTTGAGAAAAAAAATGGAAGCTGGAACACAACGACGGGGACGTCCATGTGGACAAGCCCAAAATCAAAGGGAAGAGAGTGGGTCTGTGGCTAACCAAAACACTGAGCCAAGGGCTGGGGCAAATGATCAAGTGGCATTGGCTATAAATCGTATGACGGACTTGTTAGAATGTTTAGTACCCCAACAGGGCCAAGGGGCTGGACAAATGAACCAACAAAGAGACCAAGAGAGCGGAGAGGATAAAGCATTGGAGATATTTCAATAGTTTTCTCTATGACGACCCCACCGCCCCATAAGGCGTAGCCCAGGGTTTAGCGGACCGCCTGCCCACCTCTCGCCAGGACTCGCTCACTCATTCCGAGAAAACAGTTTACAACTTCAAAGTAAATGAAATAACAACTCCTAACCTTAGCATGTACATTTACATTCATTTCGATCTCAAACACTCATACAACTCCACATACAACAAAGATTTAAGTTCCAACTAATTTCCAACCCTAATCAAACACTAGCGCGAGTACAATCGCAAAATTTCAGAAATGAGACTACGCTAGCCTGTACCAGCCTCACATCCACACTCGATTCCCCTGTAAGGAAAACAAAACTAATAGGGTAAGCCAAAGCTCAGTGAGCTTCCAAAACATCATGCAAACCCAAGTAGCAAGTTGACCACTAGATAAAAATGAAAATAACAAGGTAGCTAGCATAAGAGTTCATAACATGAACAATAACACTTCACATAGCAGTCATTAGATACCCAACATTGACAGATAAAAGGACACAAGTGCTTTTGCAAGCTAACTCGGCCATAGCGTTATCAAGTAGTAGTTGACACTCCGTCAACTTTCAAGTAGAGTAACCAGTCTAGTAATGCACCACTTAACTCCAATCTCCGTCCACCATTCAAACCCCCTACCGGGCCTGAACTCCAAGATAAACAGTGGTAGTAATACAAGAGCATACCAATTAGTCGAGGAGATAACACTCCACTCGAAAAAACAGGAGACCCAGGGTTCGTTATCTAATCGACCAGGCCCTTGCCGACTCGACTCGATTAACTAGCCACAAGGTTTTTGGAATTCCAAATAGTATTCAATTCATACATAGATATATCAAGTCAATTGCAACTGGTGCACAGTAATATGTCACATTAGGACAAGTGCGATAAAGTACACACTTGCCCGACCAAACAAATCAAATATTATCCGATCATATTGATAAAACATTTCAATCAAGTATCAAGTTCAATCATGCACTTGGAAGCACTCACCAATGATTTATTTCTTTTCAAAACCACGCCCAAGGTCAACTCCCTGGTTGGAGTCCAAATCTGCGATAAAATACCATTTCACAGTTTGAAATCAATTAGCGTTCAAAGTATAAGAGTTTCGCTTAACGAAAATCAAGTAAATGAAACTCGTTTAAGTAGTATTCATTTTACTTATCAAAGTCTAGAAAATTCATGCTCGCTCTTCTGGTTTTGATAAAGAAGCGATTAACACTTTTAACTTTGCAACTTGGTGTTAAAAGAAACTAGGAAATCATATTTAAAGTGGTCATTACTTTTGCCTTAAAAGGTATATGAGCTTTTGGCAAAATTCGGCTTATATACTCCTAATAAGGGAAACTCGAATACCCTAAACAACCTTAGTTCAATTCAACCAAGAATCACCGCTCAAGTTCCGATTTCACTCACTTATCCCACGAACGAAAATTTGGGCAGTATTTCCTTTGTTTTTACCAATTTTTTCAGCCATTTAAGGCTACATTTTTTCCCAAATCAGCCCAACTCAATCACCACAAGTAAACATATAAAGATAGTTCTTAATCTAGGCCAAAAACCATCAAATTGTAACTCATTTCTAGCAAATAATCATCAAACACCAAAGTTGAAAATTTATTAATAAAGCTGTAATTTTCTCTTTTAAAGCTAAAATGTCACAATCATGCTACTAATCACCTCACAATTCCATATCCAAACTCAATACCAATATATTATAGTTAAACAACATGAATCAAGGCTAAAAATTGCAAAACCCTAGCTGAAATTTCGCTAATATACACCAAACCTAGAGTATCATCCATAATTTTCCAAGATTCAAGTCATCTATACCATATTTTACTAGAATAAGAAAGGTAAAGGAAGTTTTTAGACTTATACCTTCCAAAACCTCTTGAGAAGTGAAGAACCAAGCTATTTCTCCAAAGAAACTCTCCACTCCAAGCTTTCTAACTCCCTTGGTGCTAGTTTAATCGGTTTAGTTTTTGTGATCTCAACTCAAACAAGGCAAAATCAAGATTGAAATGAAAGTTTTCGTCTCTCTTTTTATCCCTCCAAGCTCTCGGCCAACATGAAGAAAAATGGAAGAAATGTAGCCAAAAAGAAAGATAAGAAGGAAAGAAATGTCTTGGTCAAACACCTCTTGGATTGTCAACACTTGGCAATCAAGTTTCTTTTCTTTTTTTTTTCTTTTCTTCCTTTTCTTTGGTCAAGAATTTCTGCTGGATGAAGGGTTAATTTAGGGATAATTAGATGAAATAAAAACAAGAAGATTAGGGTAAGAATGTATTAGTCAAGTGGTGTACTCAATCGGTAACAAACGATATACGTCGGTTCAAGCCTATTTTCCTTAACTCCCTTGTACTTTTGTTTTAACTTATGATTCACTAACCTATTATTAGCACTTCTAATCACACACTTCCTCTTACCTAATACCCACTCTTATCCACCAAATTTAGTATACACATCTCACCAACTAATCACACTACCAAATTACACAAAAATCCTAGTTTACCCTAACTATAAAAATAAAAGTAAAACTCTCGATTCTATTAATTATTACAACTATTGAGGGAGTAAATTAGTAGTAAAGAAATTATAAATTAACTTATTCAAAATAAAAGGAAATTTTAAGAAAATATGAAGAATTTTGCAAGTCCTCACACTTTCTCCCCATTAATGAATTTCGACCTCGAAATTCATACCTTTATTCGTAAATAGCTCAAGGTATTTCTCTTGCATGTCCGTCTCTAACTCCGAAGTTGCTTCCTCCACCTCATGGTATTTCAATAGAAGCTTAACCAGTGGAATTTGCTTATGTCTCAAGTCCTTCACCTTTTGATCTAGTACTCGAATAGGTCGTTCCTCGTAGGTCAAAGATTTGTCAAGTTTAATATCCTCTGGTGGCAAGATATGAGTCGGATTCGGGTGATATTTCTTAGGCAAAGAAACATGGAAAACATCATGGATTCGAGATAAACTGATGGGTAATTCTAGTCGGTAAGCCACATTTCCTACCCGTTGAAGTATATTAAAAGGTCCTATGTATCTTGGTTGTAACTTCTTCCCCTTTCCTGCCTTGATCTTTCCTTTCAGTGGAGTAACCTTAAGAAATATTTTATCTCCTATTTCAAACTCCAAATCCTTTCTTCAATGGTCGATATAGCTCTTTTGTCGACTTTGGGCTGTTTGAAGTTTCTGACGTATCATTTTTACCTTTTCGTAAGTTTTCTCAATGCATGGTATCATTGCTGGATCTATAATCTTCCTCTCTCCTACTTCGTCCCAATGGATTGGTGATCGGCATTTTCGTCCATAAAGTGCTTCATAGGGGGCCATTTAAATAGAAGAGTGATAACTGTTGTTATACGCAAACTCGACTAGCTTCAGATACTGGCTCCAACTCCCTCCAAAATCCACAATACAGGCCCTTAACATATCCTCGAGAGTTTTGAATGGTCTCTCTGACTGTTCATCGGTTTGAGGATGATAAGCCGTGCTATAGTTCAACTTAGTTTTTAGAGTTTCTTGTAACTTCTGCCAAAATCGAGATACGAATCTAGGATCTCTGTCCCATACTATGCTCACTGATACCCCGTGTAATATCACAATTTCGTCCATATAAAGTTTGGCAAGTTTCTCCAAAGAATATTTCATATTAACTGGCAGAAAATATGCAGTCTTAGTTAATCGGTCCACTATCACCCATATCGTATCATGACCCCTTTGAGTTCGTGGTAATCTAGATGAAAATCCATTGTTATGTATTCCCACTTCCACTCAGTTATCTCTAAAGGTTGTAACAGACCCGATGATTTTTTATGTTCAGCCTTCACTTGTTGACATGTAAGACACTTTTGAATAAATTGAGCAATCTCCGCCTTCATGTTATCCTACCAATATAAACCTTTGAGATCCTGGTACATTTTACCACTACCGGGATGTACAATGTATCTAGACCAATGAGATTCTTCCAAAAGTATCCCGTTTCAATTCCTTATCCTTGGGTATCACAACCTGATTGCGAAACCTTTGAATTCCATCGGAACCTAGGTGAAAATTGGGTAATTCTCCTTTCTTCACTTTTTCTATCCACTTTTGTACTGTTGCTTCTTTTTTTTGACTCTCCTTAATTCGATCCAACAATGTCGACTTCACCACAATATTCTCGAAAATAACTTTCTATGACTCAAGACGAGGGTTCCATTCACTAACATCCTCTAATAGGTTCCATTCTCTCACCATTAAACTTGCTAGTTGAGCCTTTCTATTTAAACCATTTGCTACAACATTAGCCTTTTCCGGATGATAGTTAATGGTACAATCATAATCTTCTAAGAATTTCACCCACCGACGTTGTTTCAGATTTAGTTCCTTCTAGGAGAATAAGTACTTAAGACTCTTATGGTCTGTATATACCTCAAACGTCACCCCATACAAATAATGCCGCCATTTCGTCAAAGCGAATACAACGGCCGCAAGTTCTAAATCATGGGTTGGATAGTTTTGCTCATGAGATTTTAACTTTCAAGAAGCATAGGTAATTACATTCCTATTTTGCATTATAACACACCCCAATCCTTCTCTTGAAGCGTCGGTATATACCGTATAGCTATCCTTCCACACCGTAAACACTTTCATGCCTTCCATACCGTAAACACTTTCGTGCCTTCACAGTTTGAAATCAATTAGGGTTCAAAGTATAAGTTTTTCGCTTAACGAAAATCAAGTAAATGAAAATCGTTTAAGTAGTATTCATTTTACTTATCAAACCCTAGAAAATTCATGCTCGCTCTTTTGGTTTTGATAAAGAAGCGATTAGCACTTTTAACTTTGCAACTTGGTGTTAAAAAAAACTAGGAAATCGTATTTAAAGTGGTCGCTACTTTTGCCTTAAAAAGTATATGAGTTTTTGGCAAAATTTAGCTTACATACTCCTACTAAGGGAAACTCGAATACCCTAAGCAACCTTAGTTCAATTCAACCAAGAATCACCGCTCAAGTTCCGATTTCAATCGCTTATCCCACAAACGAAAATTTAGGCAGCATTTCCTTTATTTTTACCAATTTTTTCTGCCATTTAAGGCTACATTTTTTCCTCAAATCAGCCCAACTCAATCACCACAAGTAAACATATAAAGATAGTTCTTAATTTAGGCAAAAAATCATCCAATTGTAACTCATTTCTAGCAAATAATCATCAAATACCAAAGCTGGAAATTTCTTATTAAAGCTGTAATTTCCTCTTTTAAAGCTAAAAAGTCACAATCATGCTACTAATCACCTCATAATTCCATATCCAAACTCAATACCAACATACTATAGTTAAACAACATGAATCAAGGCTAAAAATTGCAAAACCCTAGCTGAAATTTTGCTAATATACACCAAACCTAGAGTATCATCCATAATTTTTCATGATTCAAGTCATCTATACCATATTTTGCTAGAATAAGAAAGAAAAAGGAAATTTTTAGACTTATACCTTTCCAAAACCACTTGAGAAATGAAGAACCAAGTTATTTCTCCAAAGAAACGCTCCACTCCAAGCTTTCTAACTCCCTTGGTGCTAGTTTAATCGGTTTAGTTTTTGTGATCTCAACTCAAACAAGGTAAAATCAAGATTGAAATGAAATTTTTCTTCTCTCTTTTTCTCCCTCCAATCTCTCAGCCAACATGAAGAAAAATTGAAGAAATGTAGCCAAAAGGAAAGAGAAGAAGGAAAGAAATGTCTTGGTCAAACACCTCTTGGATTGCTAAGACTTGGCAATCAAGTTTCTTTTCTTTTTTTTTTCTTTTCTTCCTTTTCTTTGGTCAAGAATTTCGGCTGGATGAAGGGTTAATTTAGGGATAATTAGATGAAATAAAAACAAGAAGATTAGGGTAAGAAAGTATTGATCAAGTGGTGTACTCAATTGGTAACAAACGGTGCACGTTGGTTCAAGCCTATTTTCCTTAACTCCCTTGTACTTTTGTTTTAACTTATGATTCACTAATCTATTATTAGCATTTCTAATCACACACTTCCTTTTACGTAATACCTACTCTTATCCACCAAATTTAGTACACACACCTCACACTACCAAAAAACGCAAAAATCCTAGCTTACCCTAATTATAGAAGTAAAAGTAAAACTCTCGATTCTATTATTTATTACGACTATTGAGAGAGTAAATTAGTAGTAAAGAAATTATAAATTAACTTATTCAAAATAAAAGAAAATTTTAAGAAAATATGAAGAATTTTACAAGTCCTCACATTCTCCACCTAAGTTTTCTGGTAGTCCTGACCCTGAAATAGTTTAAAATTGGTTAGAAAACATGATAAATATCTTTGTTGCTCTAAGATATACAGAGGAAAGGCAAGTGACATTTGCTATATTTCAATTTGAGGGAGCAACCCGATCATGGTGGAATGCCGTAAGGACTAAGTAGGAGAGGGAACAAGTACTCTGGACCTGACTAAATTTTACCTGAGAATTTAATGAGAAATATATTCCCCCTCTTGTTCAAGAAAGAAGAGAGGACGAGTTTATAAGGCTCCATCAGGGATCAAGCAGTGTTGTTGAATATGAAACTCATTTTACAAAATTATCCAAATTTATCTCATAGTTGGTTGCTACTGAGCAAAAGAGAAAAATGCGGTCCATTCAGGGTTTAAATCTGGAAATTCAAGAATCTTTGGCAGCGGCTCAAATTCCTGCATTCAGTGACGCCCTTGAAAAAGGTCAAAGGATTGAAAGTATGAAATCCCAATTGCTAGCTTTTCAAACACGGAAAAGGGATGCATCTAGCAGTCATAACCTAGAAATACCTAGAGAAAATGTAACACCTTTCAAAGTTGGGAGAAGAGCTGGAGAAGTACAACTTTCACTTCTATCTCCACCTATGGCGGAGAAACCAGTAGGAACTATAATAAGAGAAACTCCAATTGAAAGGGAACTATCAAGGAAAATTCCATGGGAAAGCCAAGGACTGACACCTCACTTAACTTGTGGATATTATGGGAAGACTAATCATACTGAGGAAAACTGTTCGAAAAAGTGGTGAAAGTGTTTGATTTGTGGAAACGCAAATCATCAACTTGCAAACTGTTCGAAAAATCAACGAAGAGAGAGTGCTCCTCAGCAAATGGATAAAGATGTCTCTAAACAAGCAAAGGAAGTAGGGAACAGACCTCGAGCACTGGCTAGAACCTATGCTATTTATGGACAACCATTTTCAGAGTTGACAAGGGTGATAGAATGTGAGAATTTTGAGAACGAAATTCTTTTAAGGGAGAGAGAGTGTGAGGATCCGAAAAATTTCCTTATTTTATTTTATTTCTTCGAATACATTTTCGTTACTTTGCCGTATTGCTTTCATTTCCTAGATATTTTTACAAGTGAGTCAAGTTTTTAAATCATTTTTCCTTGTATAAGTTAGTACATGTTAAGTTTGTAATGCATTATAAAAGTGGGACCTACTGTGAGGTGTGTGTGTTAAATTTTTAAAGATTAGGAAGGGTTTTGTGCAAAGGAATATTATTTTATAAGGTTTTAAGGGATAATTAGAGGTTGGCTAGATATTTTAGCATTTGGAAGACAATAGGATGAGGATTAACCCTAGAATGCCATCTATCACAAAATTCATGGAGTTTTGACTTTGACTACAACCTTTCTTATCCTTTAATAAAAGCAAAAAATTGACCAAAAATCCTATAATCTTTCTACCTTTCTTGGCCAAAATTTTGAAGGAAAAAAAGGGAAGAGAAACTTCAACTTTCATCTTCTAATCTTGCTTGAATGTTGAGTTTTCACTTTAATCTTGTAAAGTACTCCATAAAAGATGTCATTGGTGGAGTGATTTGGGAGAAAGAAGCACTTGGTTTCCTTTTCTTCTTAAGGTATTAAGACAACTCTATCAAGAAACTCTCTTTTCTTTTAATACTTGCATAAGAGTGGATTTAGGGTTTGATTTTGGTAGTTTTCATGAGAAATTTCATGGTTTGAGTGGTGATTCAAAAATTTCAGTTTTGATGGTGAAATTTCAGCTTTTATATGATACTTTGAGCTTGGCCATGATTTAATAGTTTTGCCATGTGAATCTTCTAGCTTTTACAAGTTATTTTGGCTTGCTTAGGGAAAATTTCAGCTTGTAGTTGAAAATTTCAGCCTAGGGTTATCAATTGCAGCTTTGTTGTGGATGATTCTTGAGCTAGAAATTGGCTATATTAGATGGTTTTGTGGCATTAAACAAGTGTACTTTATAGCCTATAATGATGATCTTGATCCTTGTCTTTTGATACTTACAAAACAATTGGATATTATTAATCTCTTTTCAATAAGAAGTCTTTTCAGTTTTGAAGCAATTTGATTCAAAGAACAAGAGCAAATTGATAGAAGATAAAGGTTGTCGAAAGCTGTCGGAAGCTCACAAAATCAATACCGGACGTCCGATAAACAGGGCAGATCATATCGGACGCAGAACATTCTCACCAAACGTCCAATAGAATTCTTCAAACTCTCTATCTGCTATTGGACTCAAGCAACGGAAGTATCGGACATCCGATATTCCCAACGGCTAATTGATTTTTCAGGTACTTTCTATCCATTGGAAGCATTAATGAAGCACTTTCTTGATCTTATATAATTAGTGCATGATCAAAAATTTCAAAAAACTTTTGCACACTGAATATACAAAAGATATAGAGTAGTTTTAGTGAGAAAACACTCTCCAAGGAAGATTTGTAGTTTTGGTGGTTTGAAGTTCATTGTAAACTTTTCATTTGTGAGTGAATACTTCAATAGTGTAGCTCTGCGAGGGTTGTCCTGAGAGATAGTAAAATTTCCTAACTTGATCGAATGGAGCTTGGGACAAGGAAAAAGTGAGTCTTCCTTTGTACAAAAGATTAGTTGTATTTCATTAATTTGAAAAAGGTTGTTTGAATTGATCTTCAAGCTCAAACGGAGCTTGGTAGTCAATTGGTTTTCAATTCCTTTCTTCTTATTTACTTATTGTTATTTTGTGATCTTTAAATTGTTTATATCTTCTACTTCTCTCAAGTGATTTTATTCATTTATTGATTGATTCATTATGTGATCACTTAGAAAAGAGGATATGACAGCCCCACCTTCCCCTAAGACGTACCAAAGGGGTAAGCGGACTTCCTGCCTAACTCTCGCCAGAACTACTAGCGCGATTATATATAGTCTAAAACGTTCCGGAAGGTAAACGAAGCAAAAATCATGAAACGAAAATGAAAAAATCGGAGCCGCACATGAACAGTGCCGGCCACGTCACAATCCGGGCGGAATCTGGCCGGATTCTTGGCCGGATTGGAGGCAGTAGCTGTGAGAACCCGTAAAACCCTAATTATTTTCTTAGGGTTTAGTTCCCTTTAATTGCATGTTTTCTGCATTTTCTGGTTTAGAAATATTTTCTTAGTGGATTTTATGAGCAATTATAGTTTTAAGATGATTTTTTCTAGCATTGGAGAATTTTTAGAAAATTAAGAGTAAATAGTGGACGTGGGACCCACTAGCGCGAAAAGTTCGGAAAAATTCGGCCAATAAGGTTAAGTTTCGGATACTGTTTAAAATTTATCGGGTGTTAAGTGATAAGTAGAATGTGTGAAGTGATTGATGTGAGAGAGGGAAGAAAGATAAGAATGCATTTATGGAGGTGACAAGTGTCACCTCCTCATTGGAAGTTTTTTTAAGAATTACTATTCCCAATTTTGACTTTTTTGACCAAAGGATTATATATCAAAAAAATGCACAAAAAATCACCATTTTTCTTCTCTTGTTGGCCGGCCACCTTGAGCAAGGAAGGAAGAAACTTTCTTCACCATTCAAGCTTCTACTTGTTGCAAATCAACCAAAAACATTGGTTACATCCAATTCCATTCCATACAATCTTACCTTCTAGTGCTAGTAAGTTGTTTATTGAAGCTTGGTTGAAGGTTTAAGGTGTTCAACAACCTCATCTCTCTTGTTTCTTGGTAAGTGAAGCTTGAACACCCTCTTACACCCTATGAAGCTTAAATTATGCTTAGTAGTGCTTGAAGTGCTGGAATTTCTGGTTTTATCTTGGTTTGAAGTGATTTGGTGAAGTTTTTCATTTTATTGATGATTTTTCTGGTTTAATATGATCTTGATGTTGGGTGCTTGTATGATGGATTGTAATGGTTGGAAATGACTCTAGTGAGTGTGAATTGTGGTTAAATGCAATCAATTTTGGATTTGGTGTGAAAATTGAAAAGTTAGGGTTCTTAAATCCCCTATTCTGTCCGAAATTTTAAGTCATAGCTAGGGGCCGAATTGGACTTTGCTCAAAACATGAAAGTTGTAGGTATTGGTGAGTAAGAAGTGCCTGCAAAATTTCAGGGAATTTGGAGTAGTATAGAGAGAGTTATGCCGTTTTTACTGTTGCTGTTTTTGGTGAACAGAATGTGCGGAACTGCGATAGTAATTGCCTATTTTGACTGGATTTGGTTTGGATTTTGAAGTTTGTGTCTTCTGATGAAATGTTACTGGATGTCTTAGCTATCATATGCCTTTGGAATTTCGGCATTTGGACTTGTATAGACTGAGTTATAGTAATTACAGTTTTCTGTGTTTTGCAAACCTGTTTTGGTAATTCTGGTATAGTATTTGGCACTTTCGACCTAGTTAAGCTAGGAACTGGATTGAGTGCCCTTCTGCATTGTTGTAGCCCTGTTTCATAGCTTCGAATCGGTGGATCTTACACCCCCATCCGACATTTGTAGTGAGAGTTGTGCCATTACCGCATTATGAGGTCAAATCCGGTTTTCTTATCAAGGCTTAGGGTAAAGCCCTTTCTTAATTTCTGGTTTGCTTTCATGCTGGTATATGTTTATAAAACCCTATTGGGGTTGTGAATTGGTGTTGTTTATGGCTCGGTATGGTTTCTTGTTTTATGATATTGTGAGCCTATGGAACGGCTCTTGACATGAAATGCTTATCTGTGTGTTGTTGGGTTGTGATTGAAGAAAAATAATGAAGCCTTAATGGCTGGAAAAGTAAGAATTTTAGGGGAAGTGCTGCCCGATTTTCTAGGCCGTTGGTTCCTTTAAGTTGGATTTGCCTTTTGGTAGAATGAAAGGCTTTTGGGTTGTTTGCGCCTAAGTCTTCATGTTACCTTTTTGTTTCCAAGAAAATCATGTTTTCCACCCTTGCATTAGTAATTATTTTGGCGAGGCATACGACTAGTAGTCGAGCCTCATGTGCATTGTGTTTACTCGATTCTGGAAGTAAAACCTTCAATTGATTTATTTTGATTATTTTAGGGTTTCTTGGCGATTAAGGCCAATCTGAAGTGAAAACTTTTGAAGTTGAGCCGGTGAGTGTACCACTCCCCTCCATTGCTGTTTAACTTGATTTCTGCTCTGCAATCTGTTTATTTGTTCGAGACGAGGGTGTACTTTATCACACTCGTTCTCTAGTCTGTTCATATGCCAATTTACTATGCAAAATTTGAATCTGTTATCTGTGTCTGCATCTGTTCGGATTTCTATGACCTATGAGCTCAATCCTGTGGCTAAGTTATTCGAGTCGGGCCGGCAAGGGCCTGGACGATTAGATAACGAACCACGGTAGTCTGTTCGGGGATTTTGGGTATTGAGACCCTTGATTCCGGGTATACTCGAGTATTACCATTTTTGTTCGTTTGAGGTGAGCGGGCCCGGTAAAGGGGTGTTTGGTGGACGGAATTCGGTGATAAGAGGGGTCTACGGACGCATTGGTTCTATATACGTTGACGGAGAGTCAACCGGTTAGGATCAAGTATTGCGCTGGAAATTTGGCTCCTGAGAGCCACCCGTATCCTTCTGATTTGAATCATTGGTTCCTTTGCTTTACATCTGACATGTGTATCTGATTTGTTAAATGTGAAATGCCATGATTTTAATGCTATCTGTTTGGTACCTCATTGAGCGCAAGCTCACCCCGTTCTGTTCCTTTTGTTTTCCTTACAGGAAAAATAAATACTTTTGGACTGGATTTGATAATCGGTTGCCGACTTGAGCTAGTTGAACATATCTTTGTATAGCTCATGTATTAAAACCCTAAGTGTACTTTTGGGGCGTTTCTCTTTTGATTTGGCAAACCGTGTATATGTGTTATCTTTTGAAAGCTTTTGTATGTCCTTTTGGATTGTAATCGCTAAAGTTCAGATGTGAATGTTTGCGTGCTCTTTCGGTTGGGTTTTGATGGATCGGTTACTATTCATGACCGACTCCGGATTTCATTTTTTTATTTTGGGTTATTTTACCATTTTGACCTGTTTACGCTCGTTTGTAAGTTCCGGATCGCAATAGATAGCTCTAATTTGATCCGTAGTCCTGGCGAGAGTTGGGCAGGCAGTCCGCTAACCCCTTTGGTTCGCCTTAGGGGAAAGTGGGGCTGTTACAAGTGGTATCAGAGCCACTTCGCGTGGTCTCTGCGCGGAGTGAGACTGGGCCAAGTGGTGTTGTGGTCCTAATTTCATGAATATGTCTAAGTGCTCGTTTGAGCGTAAGTTATGAACCGGGCATGTGATAAGTGTACGAATCATTATCATAGGACTCGAGGAAGCTAGGTATGTATGTCGGGTAGGAATCTTTAATAAGGATGGTTTACTCTTGGGACCGGCCGGCTCGAGTTGTGAATTATCTTAGATGGGATTCTTGTGCCCGGATACGGAAGAGATGAGAGCCTAGGTTAAAAAGGACTTGGGCGAACTAGAAATGTGATTCCATGGAACTTCGCGTGGTCTATTCGGGTATTGTTAAGCCTGATCACTCTTGATTAAGATATAAACGGTGTTGTTAAGCCTGACTCGTCTGAGGACGTAGAAGGTATGGTCCGTTGGGTACTTTAGATTTGATAGATTCCGTTAATAAGAAATTTCGAGGACGAAATTCTTTTAAGGGGGGGAGAGTGTGAGAACCCGTAAAACCCTAATTATTTTCTTAGGGTTTAGTTCCCTTTAATTGCATGTTTTCTGCATTTTCTGGTTTAGAAATATTTTCTTAGTGGATTTTATGAGCAATTATAGTTTTAAGATGATTTTTTCTAGCATTGGAGAATTTTTAGAAAATTAAGAGTAAATAGTGGACGTGGGACCCACTAGCGCGAAAAGTTCGGAAAAATTCGGCCAATAAGGTTAAGTTTCGGATACTGTTTAAAATTTATCGGGTGTTAAGTGATAAGTAGAATGTGTGAAGTGATTGATGTGAGAGAGGGAAGAAAGATAAGAATGCATTTATGGAGGTGACAAGTGTCACCTCCTCATTGGAAGTTTTTTTAAGAATTACTATTCCCAATTTTGACTTTTTTGACCAAAGGATTATATATCAAAAAAATGCACAAAAAATCACCATTTTTCTTCTCTTGTTGGCCGGCCACCTTGAGCAAGGAAGGAAGAAACTTTCTTCACCATTCAAGCTTCTACTTGTTGCAAATCAACCAAAAACATTGGTTACATCCAATTCCATTCCATACAATCTTACCTTCTAGTGCTAGTAAGTTGTTTATTGAAGCTTGGTTGAAGGTTTAAGGTGTTCAACAACCTCATCTCTCTTGTTTCTTGGTAAGTGAAGCTTGAACACCCTCTTACACCCTATGAAGCTTAAATTATGCTTAGTAGTGCTTGAAGTGCTGGAATTTCTGGTTTTATCTTGGTTTGAAGTGATTTGGTGAAGTTTTTCATTTTATTGATGATTTTTCTGGTTTAATATGATCTTGATGTTGGGTGCTTGTATGATGGATTGTAATGGTTGGAAATGACTCTAGTGAGTGTGAATTGTGGTTAAATGCAATCAATTTTGGATTTGGTGTGAAAATTGAAAAGTTAGGGTTCTTAAATCCCCTATTCTGTCCGAAATTTTAGGTCATAGCTAGAGGCCGAATTGGACTTTGCTCAAAACATGAAAGTTGTAGGTATTGGTGAGTAAGAAGTGCCTACAAAATTTCAGGGAATTTGGAGTAGTATAGAGAGAGTTATGCCGTTTTTACTGTTGCTGTTTTTGGTGAACAGAATGTGCGGAACTGCGATAGTAATTGCCTATTTTGACTGGATTTGGTTTGGATTTTGAAGTTGGTGTCTTCTGATGAAATGTTACTGGATGTCTTAGCTATCATATTCCTTTGGAATTTCGGCATTTGGACTTGTATAGACTGAGTTATAGTAATTACAGTTTTCTGTGTTTTGCAAACCTGTTTTGGTAATTCTGGTATAGTATTTGGCACTTTCGACCTAGTTAAGCTAGGAACTGGATTGAGTGCCCTTCTGCATTGTTGTAGCCCTGTTTCATAGCTTCGAATCGGTGGATCTTACACCCCCATCCGACATTTGTAGTGAGAGTTGTGCCATTACCGCATTATGAGGTCAAATCCGGTTTTCTTATCAAGGCTTAGGGTAAAGCCCTTTCTTAATTTCTGGTTTGCTTTCATGCTGGTATATGTTTATAAAACCCTATTGGGGTTGTGAATTGGTGTTGTTTATGGCTCGGTATGGTTTCTTGTTTTATGATATTGTGAGCCTATGGAACGGCTCTTGACATGAAATGCTTATCTGTGTGTTGTTGGGTTGTGATTGAAGAAAAATAATGAAGCCTTAATGGCTGGAAAAGTAAGAATTTTAGGGGAAGTGCTGCCCGATTTTCTAGGCCGTTGGTTCCTTTAAGTTGGATTTGCCTTTTGGTAGAATGAAAGGCTTTTGGGTTGTTTGCGCCTAAGTCTTCATGTTACCTTTTTGTTTCCAAGAAAATCATGTTTTCCACCCTTGCATTAGTAATTATTTTGGCGAGGCATACGACTAGTAGTCGAGCCTCATGTGCATTGTGTTTACTCGATTCTGGAAGTAAAACCTTCAATTGATTTATTTTGATTATTTTAGGGTTTCTTGGCGATTAAGGCCAATCTGAAGTGAAAACTTTTGAAGTTGAGCCGGTGAGTGTACCACTCCCCTCCATTGCTGTTTAACTTGATTTCTGCTCTGCAATCTGTTTATTTGTTCGAGACGAGGGTGTACTTTATCACACTCGTTCTCTAGTCTGTTCATATGCCAATTTACTATGTAAAATTTGAATCTGTTATCTGTGTCTGCATCTGTTCGGATTTCTATGACCTATGAGCTCAATCCTGTGGCTAAGTTATTCGAGTCGGGCCGGCAAGGGCCTGGACGATTAGATAACGAACCACGGTAGTCTGTTCGGGGATTTTGGGTATTGAGACCCTTGATTCCGGGTATACTCGAGTATTACCATTTTTGTTCGTTTGAGGTGAGCGGGCCCGGTAAAGGGGTGTTTGGTGGACGGAATTCGGTGATAAGAGGGGTCTACGGACGCATTGGTTCTATATACGTTGACGGAGAGTCAACAGGTTTGGATCAAGTATTGCGCTGGAAATTTGGCTCCTGAGAGCCACCCGTATCCTTCTGATTTGAATCATTGGTTCCTTTGCTTTACATCTGACATGTGTATCTGATTTGTTAAATGTGAAATGCCATGATTTTAATGCTATCTGTTTGGTACCTCATTGAGCGCAAGCTCACCCCGTTCTGTTCCTTTTGTTTTCCTTACAGGAAAAATAAATACTTTTGGACTGGATTTGATAATCGGTTGCCGACTTGAGCTAGTTGAACATATCTTTGTATAGCTCATGTATTAAAACCCTAAGTGTACTTTTGGGGCGTTTCTCTTTTGATTTGGCAAACCGTGTATATGTGTTATCTTTTGAAAGCTTTTGTATGTCCTTTTGGATTGTAATCGCTAAAGTTCAGATGTGAATGTTTGCGTGCTCTTTCGGTTGGGTTTTGATGGATCGGTTACTATTCATGACCGACTCCGGATTTCATTTTTTTATTTTGGGTTATTTTACCATTTTGACCTGTTTACGCTCGTTTGTAAGTTCCGGATCGCAATAGATAGCTCTAATTTGATCCGTAGTCCTGGCGAGAGCTGGGCAGGCAGTCCGCTAACCCCTTTGGTTCGCCTTAGGGGAAAGTGGGGCTGTTACAGTAGCCAACTGCTCGGATTCAAATTTTCCAAGGCAATCTGGCCAAGTTCTGGCCGGATTCTCGGCCGGATTCGCCTTTGACCTTTCCCGCCAAAAATTTTTCTTTTGCCGTCTGAAATCCGAGCCTGTCCGAAACCCAATCAATTACCAACAAATCATATAAACCTTGAAATTGAACCCTTACAACCCAAAATAAACACATAAACATTACTACACACGTTTATACATATATAGTTGTCAATTTACAACCCAAGTGGCAATGTTGAAGCAAAATACATATAAGGTTTTCCACCATCGATGAGCTATACAAAAGCACATTAAACTAGCTCAACTCGGCTTCAAAATCACAGTTTCCAAAAGGTATTCATATCCCTGTAAGGAAAACAAAGGCAACGCAGTGAGCTTTCGCCCAATGAGGTACTCTCATGCAGATCAGTAAAGTTCACATAGGCACAAAGTTGCTCAAACCAAATACGTTCAACAAGTAAGCCGAACTAACATCACATTTTAATAACAATAAAAGGATACGGACGGCTCTCAAGAGCCCTTTTTCCACACTTGCCATTCTTGATCGTACCCCGTTGCCTCTCCGTCAACGCTTGAAGCAGAACCCATACCGTAGACTCCACTTTCTCCAATTTCCATCCACCTCACATACCCCTACCGGGTCCGAACTCCAAATAGTTCACAATGGTAATACTCGAGTATACCGGAATCAAGAGTCTCATACCCAATGATTCCATAGAAACAGTCCCCACGGCTTATCAATCTCCTCAACCATGCCCTTGCTGGCTCGAGTCAATCGATCGCCAATAGGGTTGAGCTCAGAGTAAATAGTAAGAGTCGTTGGATACACGTCCAAACGACATCAATTCAAGTATATTCAAAGACATTCAAGTGATACGGTAACAGTCACATAAGCCATTGAGTGTAAGAGCGATAAAGTACACCCTTAACTCAACCAAGCTCATCAGTACACACAAGCATTCAAATCATAGATTTCAAGTATAGCGAAACCATGAAGCAACAAGTATGTGAGTAGTACACTCACAAATCAAACAAAGGGTGTTTTCACAAATTTCTAACACAAATCACTAATTCAAGATTAACAAGAGCAAAGAAAACATTCCTTAGCTACTCACCTTACCAACTCAAGAAAAGAGATAACTTAGCACTTCTCCCTTCCAACCCACTCCACCAACTACTTCAATGCCACTTAGCTAAGGGTTTTTATGGAGAATTTGAAAGTTTAATCGGTTGAATTGGAAGATTGAGCAAGATTGAGAGCAAGAGAGTTGAAGGTTTCCTTTCTTTTCTTTCTTGAGAGAGCCGGCCAAATGAGTGAAGAAAATGAAGATTTTTGATCAATTTTGGGATATTAGTAAAGTTCATGAATAGTGGTCAAAGTCTAAGGTTAAGTCACAAAGTGACACATGTCACCTTTTAGACTTAAAGTTATCCTCTTGTCTCTCCCATGTTAATTCATCTAGGAAACCTCTAATTATCACTTAACACCTAGTAAATTAAACCCGGTATACAAAACTTAACCTAATTGGCCGAATTTTAGCGAACTTTCCGCACTAGCAGGTCCCACGTCCAATACACACTCCTAAAATCTCATAAACTAACTTATACTAGAAAAATGATTTAAAAACCATATTTACTCATAAAAATTATCTAGAAAATTTTTCTAATAAAGAAAAGGTAGAAAAGGCGTGCAATTAAATAAAATAAAGCCTAGAAAATTAGAAAATTTTCGGGTCTCACAGAGGATAAATTTCATATTGAACAAAAAGTGCCCATAACTTGATTAACTTTATAATCAACCTAATTCACCCCCCTCTTAGGTTGTCTTCGGGTCTAACAATTGGTATCAGAGTTTTGTCTCCTAGAGATTAATCTCAAGCGGCTTAGGAGTAAAGATGACAGTCAATAATGTCATGTTTTTTGAAAGACAATCTGTCACTAGACCTCCAATATTTAATGGGTCAAATTATGTGAGTTAGAAAGAAAGAATGATTATGTTCTTGTAATCGATTGATATTGAATTGTGGTTTATTGTTAATGAATATCCATATGATGCCTCTATAATAGATGAAGATACTCATAGACCAAGACCAAAAATCAGAAATGAATTGACTGGTGATGATAGAGTTTATCTCACCTTAAATGCAAAAGTTATGAATGTGTTATATAGTGCTTTAGACTCAAATGAATCTATTAGAGTTAAAAGCTGTAAGTCAGCTAAGGAAATTTGGAATAAACTGAGAGAAATTCATGAAGGAAGTGAAAATATTAGAGAACAGAAAAAATCCATCTTGATTACTAAATATGAGTCGTTTAAGATGGAATCTCATGAAAATATTGATAAAATGTATTGTAAATTCAATGATCTTATTAAGGATTTAGAGGTTCTAGAAAAGGAATACTCCTTAGGAGAGAAAAACAGAAAAATCTTGAATGCTTTGTCTAAAGTTTGGGAGAGTAAGATGGCTGCTATTGAAGAGACTAAAGATTTTAATTCTATATCTATTGAATCTCTTATAAACTCTCTAACTTCTTGTGAGTTGAAGGTTAAGACCAAGGTACAAGAAGAAAAAGATACAAAGGTAAAAGGAGTATTGCTCTAAAAGTATCTCAAAATGAAGATGATTCGGTTTCCTTAGATGGAGAAGATTTGGATGTTGATGACAATGATCTTGCTCTCATCACAAAAAGTTTCAAAAGAATCCTCAACAAAAGGATATTCAGAAAAGGAGAACCTAGCAATTCATTTCCAAATCAATTCAACAATACAAGAAACAAAAGAAAGCAAAATGCCAATAAAAAGTAAGGCAACAAATGTTATGAATGTGGCCAATCTGGACACTACATGAGTGAGTGTCTAATGAAAAAGAAGAAAAAAGGGAAAGCTGAAAGAAAATCAAGATTCAATAACTTCCAATTCACATGGAATGAGTGCAATTCCGATGGTGAAATTGAAGAGGAAGAAGAATCTACTCAATTGACCTTTATGGCTATTGGAGATAATGAGGTAACAACTTCTAATTCTCAATTTGAAAGTGATGATGAAACTAATGATGATCTTGAATCTTTCATTGAAAAATTGCATGATAGTTTGAAAGAATCTTATGCTAGAAACAAGGAATTAAAATATAGAATTAGTTTTTTTCTTCAGGATAATGCACGCCTTTTTTAAGAACACGAGAAGGTGAAAACTGAAAATGATTTCTTGAAAAAGAATGAGATTGATTTATAAAGTAAGCTTGATAGAAAAACAAGGCTTTGTGAAATGTTCAAAGAGGGACAAGGTGATCTGAAAAGAAGAATGGATAATTTAAATGAGTTTCTCTAATATAACAAACAAAACTACTTTCAAGGAAATGGAACAAAGTTTCATCTTGGCACTTATGAGAAGAAGATAAATTCTAGTGCAAATGATTTTGTTGTTTATAAGAGAAGACAAGTAAGATTTATTAAACTTGTTTTTGCAAATAACTCATTGGTTATGTGTAGTTTTTGTTGCAAAAAAGGTCACATGAAAAGTAATTACTATGTGAGGAAGAATATAAGAAGAGACATGAAATGCATGTGGATAGTTAGACATGATGCTAACTCTCATGGATCCAAAAATTAAAGGGTACCAAATATTAGTTCTTGAGCTCTTGAGTAGGTGAACCTGGTGAACATCATTTAGGAATCAAAATAGTTCATAGACAGTGGATGCTCAAGACATATGACCGGTGATCCATCACAATTTATCAACCTCAAACCAAAGTCTAGTGGTAAAGTGACATTGGAGATGACATGAAAACTAAAACAATTGGAGTAGGAGATATTAGTAAGATTAGTGAAATTCTTGTTCATAATGTTCTTTCGGTTGACAATTTGAGTTATAACTTGTTGAGTGTTAGTCAATATGTGATAGAAATTTGTTTGTTTTATTCAAAAAGCATGAGTGCTTAGTTCTTGATTCAAAGTTTAACATCATTTTCAAAGGAAAAAAATTCAGTGACATCTATGTTGTGATTCTTGAAAATATTAATTTCTCTAACTTTCAATGTCTTAAAGTTTCAAATGAAAATCTTTGATTGTGGCATAAAAAATTTTGTCATTTCAATATGAATTTGTTAAAAGAAATTTTCAAAAAGGATCTTGTTAGAGGTTTGCAAAAAATTAAGTTTGAAAAGATAAAATTTATGATGCTTGTCAATTTGGAAAACAAATCAAAGTCTCTTTTAAATCCAAAAAAATTGTGCTTCTATTTCAAAACCATTAGACCTTTTACATCTTAATTTGTTCGGTCCTACACAAATTGCTAGCTTGAATGGTAAGAGATATTGTTTAGTCATTGTTGATTATTACTCTAAATACACTTGGGCGTTTTTCTTGCTCATAAAAATGATACTTTCAAAAAAAAAATTTCCCTATTTGCAAAAGTTCAAAATCTGCTTGGTTTGAATATTGTTATCTTTTGGTTTCAAAAATTCTTGACCAATTGGATGTTCTCTTTTGGTGTTATTTTTTTGTTATTGATTGATGATAGTTGCAGCTCTTGTTATTTTTTTATGGCAATTATTCTCTAATTTTATGATGACAAAAATGGGGAGAATAATGATGATCTAATTATTTTCTGATGATCTTAATGGGTTTAGTATTTTTGCTGAGTAAGGGACACAATATGTAAGGGGGAGTTATTCTGATGTAAGGGAAGTTATTTTGGATGTTTTGAATTTTGATGTTTTGGCTAAGTAAGGGATGCAATGTGTAAGGGGGAGATACTATGAGATTGGTATTTTTTTTTATCATCATCCATTGTTTTGTCATCATCAAAAAGGGGGAGAATGATGATCTTGATCCTTGTCTTTTGATGCTTGCAAAACAATTGAATATTACTAATCTCTTTTCAATAAGAAGTCTTTTTAGTTTTGAAGCAATTTGATTCAAAGAACAAGAGCAAATTGATAGAAGATAAAGGTTGTCGAAAGCTGTCGGACGCTCACAAAATCAATACGGGACGTCCAATAAACAGGGCAGATCATATCGGACGCAGAACATTCTCACCGGACATCCGATAGAATCCTTCAAATTCTCTGTCTGCTATTGGATGCAAGCATCGGAAGTACCGGACGTCTGATAGAATCTTTCAAATTCTTTGTCTACTATCGGATGCAAGCATCGGAAGTATCGGACGTCCAATATTCCCAATGGCTAGTTGACTCTTCAGCTACTTTCTATCTGTTGGAAGCATTAATGAAGCACTTTTTTGGTCTTATATAAATAGTGCATGGTCAGAAACTTCGGACAACTTTTGCACACTGAAGATACAAAAGATATAGAATAGTTTTACTGAGAAAACACTCTTCAAGTAAGATTTGTAGTCTTGGTGGTGTGAAATTCATTGTAAACTTTCCATTTGTAAGTGAATACTTCAATATTGTAGCTCTGTGAGAGTTGTCCTGAGGGATAGTGAAACTTCCTAACTTGATCGAATGGAGCTTGGGACAAGGAGGAAGTGAGCCTTCCTTTGTACACAAGATTGGTTGTATTTCATTAATTTGAAGAAGCTTGTTTGAATTGATCTTCAAGCTCAAGAGGAGCTTGGTAGTCAATTGATTTGCAATTCCTTTTTTCTTATTCACTTATTGTTATCTTGTGATTTTTAAATTGCTTATATCTTCTACTTCTTTCAAGTGATTTTGTTCATTCGTTGATTGATTCATTGTGTGATCACTTAGAAAAGAGGGTAAATTTCATATTGAGCAAAAAGTACCCATAACTTGATTAACTTTATAATCAACCTACTTCACCCCCCTCTTAGGTTGTCTTTGAGCCTAACATATAACTTGTAGTTGTGATTGAGGTTGGATTGCTATAAATATTGGTGTTGAGTTAGGATGGAAAAGTTAAGAAAATAAGGGGACGTGTTGCTGGAAATTTTCCGGCAGGAGACTCTGAGCAATTTTGAAAAATTTGTTATATCTTGGTGTAGAAAAATCCAAATTGATTTCTGTTTATTGCGTTTGAAACTAGATTCAGAGTACATTCTACCATGAAAATGTCAGAAATTTTCTTAATTTCTTTGAATATCTATGATTTTCTAAAGTTGACTAAATTTTTACACCTGCTCTGTTTTTCTACTTGATGAAGCAGCAACTTGAAACTGGAATTTGACTGATTTATGGACAGAATCTTAAAAATATTATTCTACAGAAATTGTAGTCCTTTGAGTCTATTTTTCAAACAGTGTCGCGCAAAACTTGAGAAAATTCTGTTTTCTAAACTTGTCATTGTTTTCATTTCCAACTTTAAGTTGGAGTTGTTAAACCATTTTGAACTTGGTTTTATGAGTTGAATTGAGGTTTAAATGAAAGGAAATGAGTTTTTTCAAATCATTTTAGGTCGGTCAATTTCTGACTTTGTATTTTGAAAGTCTTGTTCTAATTTCTTCAAACGTTTGACTATAATCGATACTCTTGTGCCCCAAATGACTTTTGCAACGTTGATTTAGTAAGCACATGAGATTTTCTCCTCGATTGCAACAAGAAAATATTATATTTTGATAGGTTATATGGATATAAAATTTGTAAATTGATGCATTTTCTAAATGAAGTTTTGAAACCTCAATTTCTTTATGTATTTTGGTTTTGTATTGCTAGTCTTTTAATATAGTATAAGACCACAGGACTCGAGAGAGTTCAAGATGACGAACCAGGGTTAAGGTGAACAGTTGCAATTAATTGGTCAGTATTCCAATGCATGTTATTTGATTATGCATGACTTGAGAAAATGCTATTATTTGCTTAAGAGCTCTCCTTTGAATGACATGCTAATAAGTGAATGACTGTTGTGATTTTCTTGTCTTGTTAATTTGCTATGAGCACATGTTCATATTTCATGAATGCGTGATAAATGTGCAAGAATGTAAACCGACGTGTACTTAATCACATCGGCTGAATTGAGCTTAACCCTATCCGAGACCAGCCATTTGCGAGGTCGGATCAGTTGGATAGTTTTGGGTTTATAACTTACTAATGTTAAGTGTAAAGCTCAAAATTCTTTGCCAAAAGGCCTTGAGTACAATGTTAAATATTTAATGTTAAATGAGGGGATTGTTGATTTTTCGTAGGGCATAAGGTGAATGTTAAATGAGGGGATTGTTGATCTTTCGGAGGGCATAAGGTAGGAGTTCGGAGGTTATAATGTGGTAAAATGTAGGGAATTGTTATTGGCAGTTATAAGGTGAATGTTGCTCCCTGTGAGCCCGTATCCTTTTAATGTTTAAATTCTTGTTCATCCTTGTATTTATTTGAACGAATGATTGAATGCACACATGAATGTTATTATTTATCAAGTATTTTACATTAAAAAATATTATTACAATAATTACTGCACTTCCAGTTTCTAGAATTGACTGTCGATTTACTTGAACCTATATTACTTGGAAAAACGTGTTTACATGTTAAACTGTGTTATTCTCTTATTTTGCCTGTTTACCTGGAATGCTCACTGGGTATAAGTTCATCCCACGTTTTGCTTTCCTTAACAAGATTCGGATCCGAGAGTGCTCAAGATTGCTGTTGGAATGTTGCGAGAGACTTTAAGTTTTTATTTTAGTAGAAATGACTGTAGTGTATATATTTTTGGATTGTAATTAAGATAGATGCCGAATGATAAATCTTTTGTACGCGAACCTATGTAATAGCTTTTGGATGTATGTACATATTATTTTGGGGTGTAATGAATATTCTTTTGGTTAGTTTAGAAATTTCAAGTAATTCTCGCTATGGATTGTAGTGAGTCTTGGCGAGATTTGAGCAAGCGGTTCGCTGACCCCTCTGGTTCGCCTTTGGGGAAAGTGAGACTGTCACAGATTTGGTTCCGCAACGAAAAACTGCAACTTAGGCTATCAAATAACTTTGCTAATAATAAGTAAGCAACAGGATTTTTTACAATTGCAATTGAACCCCACTATTGACTTTTTGTTGCTAAATGATAAGGCTATTATGGAAAACAAGGGGAAAAAGAAAAAAATAACAATAATAAGGGGTAACAATAACATAACTAGCTAAAAATCACCTCTCCACTCCAATTCGAACTACAAGGGGATCATGTGGACATTTCAAAACCAAAAGATGGCCGTCTATCTTTTGGCAAAACTATAATGGGGCTTTTGTATTTTACCCATGGTTCTATTATGACATATCTTACATTCTTTAGAGTTTCTCCATGTGGTTTCTCTTCTCATCTAACCCTGGTCAAATGTAATTTAGGATGTCTCTATGTATAATGCAATGTGAATATTTGGGATAGGCAGAAGTTGAGGTTCTAATCATATCGATAGAAATTACATGCACAATCTGTAAAAAAAGGTGGACCAATGGAATTAACTATGGTAGAATTCATCATGGAGTTAGAGATGAAATCATGTTCATCATGGTGTTAGAGATGAAATCATGAAGATGTTTCACCTTTCATTTTACCATCTAGTATGGTTATTGGGTAAAGGAAACTAGTTTACAATAAAATCATTCATGTTTACTTGCTTAGTTAATATGCTTATCTATTTTTAGCATTTAGCAACATGTTTGTGATATGTACCTCTATAGACAAACACACACACACACATATTTACACATACGTATGTACGTAGGTGTACCAAAACTAATCGATTATTAGGGTTGGATTTATATGTTTCATGTATTAATGTACATGATATCTTTATTATTTTGACTACAATTTGTTTTTACATTAGAATGGTAAAGTCCTTAAAAATATATGTAGTCTATGAATCCATAAGAGTTATAATGATGAGATTTATTTAAATAAGTTAGAATTTATTCTTAAGTATCTTTAGTCATCATGCTAGCCTTTTTTATATGAAACAAAATAGTTAATCTTATCGATTGTGATATGGAGATATCTAAGCTTAGCTGCAATTGATAGATGACCTAATTCACTGGATTAATCTGTTAAGAGATTTTTCATGCGAATAGCTTTTTGATTGTCAATGGATTAATCTCTTTGTGCCAAGAGTTAAAGTGACTAATAGATTCGGAATTAACACAGTATTTTGAGTATAGACTAATATGCTTTAACTATATTCATTCTTGCTAGTAAATGAGTCGCTCATATCCACATTGGCTATAGTGCGAAGCATGAAAAAAAATGTAAATAATTTATAATGTTTCACAATCCCAAATAATAGGAAAGTTATCTAACTATGGCCACTTGTTAAAGTAGGAATTACGTTATCTGGGCATATACCATTCGACCCACATTTCCCATGTTTTTCTTGCAGATCATAAATTAAAGGGATAATTTTACAAACCTCCCCTGGCATTTTTTCAGATTTTAAAAATTACATATACCTCCCCTACTTTTACTGTTTAGTAATAACATAGGTCCAATGAGATAAATTTTTTCACAAAAACTCTAAATTGCCCTTTTTTATAAAGCTAAGAAAGAAAAATATTGTATACACAATCATTTTCTTCCGCACTTTGCATAAATCAACAAATCTAATCCTTATCAATCATCCAAACATAAGTTCTAACATCAAATAGCCATCCAAAAAATTTCAAATTATATATACAGTATCAATACTTGTCAAGTAAAAAAAAAAAAAAACACACACACACACACACAATCCCCATTGGCAACCAATTGTACCCCAAAATTAAATATCAATGCTCAAATATTTTTTCAATACAAGTTAATCTAACCTAGAACTGCCATTATAACCCTTCTATGGCCTTAAAAATATTAATATCTCAAAAGTAGAGAATAAATTCTACCTCCATAATAAAATCATAATAAATATATTTTTAATCCAATGAAAGAAGCCCTTATGTAATTATTAACATTTTATAAAAGTTTTTCTTGCAACAAACAAAATATGACAAATTCTACATCTTTAGTTCTTCTTCTTATTTCAATCATCAATTTCATTATTTATTTCTCTATCACTGTGAGTCTTTTCATTTCCTTCTAATTTGACACATAATCTGCTTTCTCTACTGATTTTGTAATTTCAATTTGCTAATATCCACAAAATTGAAGATAATAAAAGAGGTTATATTAATTAGAAAAGAGAGGAGCAAAAATAGACAAGAGATAGAAAATTAGATTTTTTTTAGATTTTGTAAATTTATTGCTTTAAATTTAAAATTGTCTACCAAGTGGAGGACATTATAGGTATTTTACTATATCAAGGGAGGTAAGTGTAATTTTTTAAACTTGAGAGGAGCCGAGTAAAATTGTCAGAAACCTCAAGGTAGGTTTGTGAAATTATCCCAAAATTAAATTCATTTTATGTTGAGAATGCTGATAATAAGTTTGATAAATTGAAGACTGAGTTTTAGACTCATGGAATCAAGTCTGAGTTGGCATGGACAGAACCATAGGGGGCCACGGAGAGGGGAAACACCCTTCCCCAAGAATTTGAGAAATTTTTTTATGCCCCCTATGAATTATAAAATTTTTCTTTGTGCTTTCACACTTTGACCTTGAAATGATTTTCTTTGATTAAATACTTGCCATTCTTAAATTTGAGAATATGGTACATAGTACACATTATTTTTATGTGTTTTATTTTTGTTATCCAAAAAATTAAAAATCTTATTTACAAAGATAACTTTAATTCAAAAAACTATTTTTTTTAAATCTTTGCCCTTTAACTTACAAATATCGTTTGCTAAAGATGTTATTGTCATGCATTTCATGTTTGTCTCCCAAATTGAAAATCTTAGTTCTGTCTTTGTGAGCTGGCATTCTAAGGTTGATAGATTGAAGATTTGACAATAACCTTTTACTTTCCTTTTTTTTTTGGGTCAGCAAAATCCTAATTTTTTTTTTGTAATACTACTTTTTCTATTTTGTAGTAAATATTTGAGGGTGAGCTGGAGTGGGTTGCGTGTTTGAATGCTAATCGAGGTCATATTTGAAAATGGAATGCGGTGGTTGTAGACCAACATGAACGAACCATTTGTAAATCTTGATGCGTGGAAAGTGGAAAGTTAGAGAACGACACAGCAACCAAACAGATTAGAATTGATTTGTCATTTCAAAGCTTTTGCTTCATTAACCACATTGATTATTTGCATAAGAAAGAAACTTGACATATTCAGTACCAAATGCAGCTAAAATAGGGGCGCCATATACTTATCTTATGACGGGTTTACTAAAGATTTGGTGAAGTTACATTAACAGACTTAATTTCCTCTTTGACGAAATTGGTTTTTGATTACTTTGCCTATTCAATCAATTGCCTTTTGTACCAGATGAGATCGTCAAGAATTGAAGTAAACCACGGATACTTTGAAACAGATTTGTGTAACTGTATTCGTTGTATTTTAAGTTGCACCTAATTGTGAAGACAATGCATCTAAGAATGGTGCCACTACTTGTGACATTTTTCAACTTTTCTTCTATACCTTGTTGCACCAAATTCATGCCAACAACAAAAAATTTATTGGAGATTCGGAGCTTAGCTATCCCTCTTTCATTATTTAAGAAAGAAAAAGAAGGATCTGTTACTACTCATGGGACCAGAAGACCATGTGACACATAAACTTTCTATTGAATTTCTCTCAATGGAACTGTTGACATAGACGTTAAAGTTGCCAGCGACATTATCCTCTTGAGCCTTAGAAAGGTATTGAGAAAAAACCTGTTGCTACACAATTGGACGACAAAACAAAATTTTTGCGCTTCTGATGTGAATTGTGATAGACCCTAATCAAATCACAATTAATAAAATCCAAGAAACCCGCAATTTCTTTTTTAAAAGGAAACCTGTGAGTTGAACCAAAGGAGTTTTTTCATATTGAATAAACCTACTTACAAAGAAAGAAGTCTGGGTAACACTTATTCTAAAGCCCTATGACAATTAAGATAATGAGTCCAGAAAAAGGAGAAAAAGAATTGAGACATACAAAGTTCAAACTATTTCCTAGGAAAACGAATTTGCATCTGCCAGACTGGAACTAGTTGTAGTATGATAGGATAGAATCATATGCATCACTCCCTTCAACTAAATGATGCAATCAACTGTTCTGGCCTACTAGCAAATAATAGTTACACTACTACTAAATGTATGTCTAGCTAATCTTGCCCAGTGTATTCTTTTGGCTTTTTTCTTGTACTCTTTAATTATTTCCATGCATCTTTTTTCTTTTTCTTTTTTAGAGTTAGGGAGGATGAATTAGGAAGCAGGGAGATTGAGGTGTGTGGGGGCAGGGAGGGAGAATTAAACCTACCGTCTCTAATTTTTGAAGTTTCTATGTTAGTCACTGAACTAAAACTTCTTTGACCATATTATTAATTTTAAGATAAATTTAAATTCGCCCTAGATCAAAAGCTTGAAATATTCTACAAAAGTAGTGCCAGAAGGAAATACTGGATGCCAAAGTGCTTATACCAAACATCATTGCAACTACGAATTTACTGGTACATATAACTCAAATTTATACATATGCACTATCAGAAACAAATGATCCACAACATCCGACAACAACTGAAAGATACTTTTAAACCCCAAAATGAAAAATGGACGCACCAACGGCATATCCTTGACATAGAAAACTACCAAAAACTACTTCAGCTGCTCAGCAATTTTTTTTTTGCATAGTCAGTGACCTAATTCTCAGGTTACATTAGAAAAAACAAATGGTAAGATAGAAGATTCAACGATTATTTTTTTTATTCGAAATACATAGCAAAGGGAAATGCGGGACTTGCGGGGAGGTTTAACCAGAAAATATTAAAGGACGCCAACCAATACTTAGCCAGGTCTTGAGTGATTTTTTATGGCATTGAAAAATATGGCCAAGTTTTAAATAAATAGCAGTAGTTTCTGTACTCAAACATCCAACTCTCGTTTTTAGTTAGCAAAAGATGGCGGCTGCCGGCTTCTTGGTGACTCTTGCTATTTTTTTGGTTTCATCATCATCAATTTCGAATGCTTTTGATAACGATCCTTTACAGGATTTCTGCGTTGCTGTGCCGGATGCATCAGCAGCTGGTAAGTCCAATTCCATACTACAATTCTGAACATGTTTTATTTGAGATTTTAACATGGGAAGTGCACCTTTCTGGTCTGCCACTGTAAGTCACCAAAATGCTCAGGTTGAGGAAAATCTGTATTTTAGCACCTGATGCCTTAACAATTTTCAAAAACATTCGGATTGAATCATGTCAAGTTGATGGCACAAGCATATTATCCAAACCCACTAATTTGCAAAAATTTTGTAAGACGTGTCCCTGTTTTAGTGATTTGATTACAGTTGTCATAAAATTATGAAGTAAACAAGCTTAATCCAATTACTTTTAACTTGTATACCAAAAACTGTTCAGGGCTTCAAGTTAGCAGAGGTTTCTTTATGCTTTTCATATGAAGTTCTTCGTTCGTATTTCCTAATCAGAATCGAAATCGGTGTTGAAGTCATAAATTCTATAGGCATGGATTTTGATCCTTTGTCGTTGCATATTTGGTTTGGGACTCTGATGAATTTCATTTTGTTGAAGAGTTAATCAATTTAAAATTCACGTCGGGAAGGATTGGATTGGATGATAAAATAGAGGGATTGTAAATAGGAAATTTTGAATTTAAAACCTCCCATTTGCCCAAAAAAATGAAAAAAAAAATTGAAATTCAGGTTATAAGTGGAGAATAATAAAGGGCGAGATTTAATATTTTCATTCTCATTGAATGATTCCCATACTAGTCTTATAAACAATAGGTATTGAAATCATTAATTTGGATGCTCATTTCTTCCTCTTCTAGCTAGCCACTTAACGAACACCCACTTAACGAAATTTTTAGCCTTGAATGTCACCGAAATTACCCATTAAAAGATAATACTATCTTTCTCACTCCAAACTTTCATATATAAATTTATTTTCTACTACATGTAATTATGTGCTATTTAGCGTCAAACTCATTCACACATCATAACGAAACAGAATTTATTTCAAAAAAAAAAAAAAAAAAGATGCCCTGTGTTTGGACATCGGAAGCCGAATTAGGCAATGAGGGCTGCGCTACGCGATATTGTAGCAATTTCCCCAAAATGCACATCGCTTAATTCTTGAATGTCAACACTCTATGACAATCTTGATTCATAAATTGTTTGTTCTTGTGCTCTTATTGCAATCAATTAACTCCACAGAGACAGGTAGGTCTGTCAATCGAACGCAGAGTCGGGCTTTTGAACTTTCGCCTTTGGGCTCATTTTCTGAGGCCCAACCTCTTCTCACACGGGTATTGATTCTTTAGGCCACCCACACAGACATATATATATATCCGATTTGAGGAGAATGTTAATGAGACTATATCCAACTAGGCTGAGCAAAATCAAGTTAAATCCAAAATCGAATCTCTACTAGGCTTAGTAATACACGTGATTTTGGACCAATTCTTTTGGGATAAATTGAGATCCATTGGCTGTCCTTCATAAGAGGAGAAAGCCCTTTGATACATACACCTAATATAGTCCAAAATTTGGGTAGATTAGATTTTAAAAAATTCAATAGTCCAAAAATATGTCACAGCACTTGCTTTAGCACAATTTAGATCATTAGATTTTTGAAAATTGGATAAACCTTAATGTATAATTTGACTGTGCAGAATATTAACACTTTGAACCATATAGCAAGCATTAAACTTGGTATAACCCAACCATGTTTGCAATTATTTAACAAAAACAAGTAATATGCTAGTTCGTCTTTTTGTTTCCATTTTTGCTTAGTGGCATATTCCGTTTTGTTCCCTATTTTAATGCTTATGTGTCCAATTGGAATTGTGTGAAGCGAATTTAAGCTAAATTTCACATAAATTATTTGTCTTGTTTCTTATGCAGTTTTTGTGAATGGAAAGATCTGCAAGAACCCAAAACAGGTAACGACTGACGATTTCCTCGCTACGGGCTTCAACACACCTGCAAGTACCAACAATTCCTTAGGATTTGGAGTAAAGGTGGCTGATGTTAATCTAATACCCGGCCTTAACACTCTTGGTCTAACTGTACTTCGTGTTGACTTTGAGCCAGATGGCGTCGTACCTCCTCACACTCATCCTCGTGCTACTGAGGCCATTGTGGTGTTGGAGGGTACAATCTATGCTGGTTTTGTCACCTCCAATCCAACTGATAACACGAAAAATAAGTTGTTCGCTAAGATTTTGAAGCCTGGAGATGTCTTTGTCTTCCCAATTGGCCTAGTTCATTTTCAAAGAAATGTGGGGAAAACAAAGGGTATGGCAATTGTGGCTTTTAATAGCCAGAATCCTGGTGTCATCACAATCGGAAACGCAGTTTTTGGGTCAGAGCCGCACATTGCCCCTGAAGTCCTCACTAAATCATTTCAGGTAGACAAGAAAGTAATTGAGTACCTCGAGTCAAAGTTCTAATGGAGCCTTTTTTTGTTGTCGTATCTAGTCAACTCTTTGCTTTTTTTCTTCCCTATTTAAATTTAGATTGATGTTTGAATGTTGGATGTCTATTTTTGCAAAGTTTGCTACAGCAAACTTTTTTCTAGATTACTTTTGTCTTGGTGTTTTCTTTGATTGGACAAATCAGTGTAACAATTAGAGTATACAATAATGTGTGTTTTAACATATTTTCTAGGGCATTTTCTTTGATAAAATTTAGGGTCCGTAAGGACAGATAGATTTAGATGCCTTGTTCAATTGATCATTACAATATCTTATAATTTAAAGTTAACAAAAAGACTACGGTAAAATTTGAAAAACTAAAACTTCAGTAGTTGAAATATTAAATTGCATAATTTTCCTCCTCAATCACTGTAATAATACAAATATCTGCTTATGAAGTTGGGGTCGCATACCACATTCAACAACACAAACCAAAATCAAATACCAATATGGTGATTTTATTCTCACTTAGTGTTTGCCGTGACTTAGGTGTCATTTTGGCTTTATGAGCGCTCACCTTACAAACACTGTGGGGCTACATGCCTATTTGCAACAAGTTAACAATTACTTGGATACTAGGCGTGACATAGGTGTCATTTTGGCTACATGCCTATGATATCAAATTTTGCCATAAAACTTTGTAAGGATACTAAGCGGGAAGGTGACTTCCCCTTATGGCTGCACAATGTTGCTAAGGATGATCTAAGAGCAGTTGCCCTCTCCGTGTAATTGTCTACTCTTTTTTTTTTTTTTTTTATCAGACTTTTTCAAGTTAGCAATTAAACCTAATCCCAAAATTAACCTCAAAAGCCGGCGTGTAATTGTCTACTCTGTTATGAGTTTTAATACAATGTTGCTGTTTGAACCAAAAAAACAAACTAATTATTCAGGCCTAATGATGTCCAAAGTCAGCTCACACTTCATTCGAGCTCACATTTAGGCCTAAGTATTAGCTAACCAAATAATACATAAGGCTCAACCTGTTCGGGTTTGGATTGATATCTAAACAAACAAATTTGAATGAGTCAAGTTCAAATCGAGTACCAAACTATTTGGTTCAATTTACAGCCCTAACTATAGAAGATTAAGGGTGTATATGATAAAATTGGAGTTTGAAAACTGAAATCTAAAATCTGAATCCATTAAGTTGTTAAATTATTAAGTATTAAATATAATACATTTGAGTATATATCACATTTAGTGATAAATGAATAGTTTATCACTTATTCTTGGGAGTAATTTTTGCCTAGGAAATTTGTGTCACTTAATTAATTCAGATGTTCAATTTTCGGTTATCAAACGTATCTGAATATGTTAAGACGTGAATTTATTAATTTTAAGTGTTGAATTGAGTTATCAAATAGCGTGTAAGTTGCCTTAATTTGGTGATGCACAGGGGCATCTAGAAGGTCAAAGTGAAATTAACCAAATATTTGTCTCTTAATATAGAAAATTAAGTTGCCTTAATTTGGTGATCCGCATGGGCAAGGAAATCACGGTCAAATTTGCTTCTGAAGAAAAAAGAGGAGTTGCCTTGTTAATTTGCAAGGGTTTTCTCTCCATTAATTCCGACTTCCGTTTCAGTTGCTGCACGCAATGCTATAAAAACCAACTCTATATATTTAGTAGCAGACACAAGACATAAAATTACAGACACTTGTTAAAGCAGAAAAGAAGACGACTGAAGAAAAGAGCTGAGTTTGTCCAACTGGCACGGATATTTCGGCTGCCGACGGCCCAGAGCCAGAATGGGTGCTTCCTTGTTGCGGGTACTCCGTTGTGGCATGTCTCATCGGGCTCGTTGGGCCACTTGTTGCCGGTGTTTCTTTCCTAGCATATATAAGTTCTCCCTTGGATCTACATTATTCTGATATTCTACTACTAACAAAGGGCCTGCTTGATTTTGATTTGGTGATATATTTATTTTGTTGTTTCTTATTATCTGGGAACTGCATTATTCAACCCGAACATGATTTCAATCCAACCCAGCCCCATGAGTACTTCTAGCTGCAATATATCAGTACCATGGTTCTTCTCCCAGTATGCAACTTAGACGGGTATTGATGGTTTGATATTGGCTTCAACTTCTGAACTAAATAAAAATTGTTTCAATCCAAAGGTCAAAACAGATTTAAGCATATATATATGTTAACCCAAAATTGAACAGCTTTGGCAGATGATACCATTTAACAAATTGAACACAAAATCAGACAAAGTGAGAAACCAAAACTAAAGGTAAATTTTCAGAAACCTAACGAGCATAAGAGCCGAGAGTAGCAAGTGTAATTCGGTTTGAAGCCCAAATCCACTAGCCGAAGTCGTCATTCCCTTATGATTTTGGGACTCGATTGATAATTGAGTAATTTTTTTTGCATTCTATAATGTAAGAACTCCAACAAAAGTGAACTTTCTTTCTTTTACAAGAGCTAAATTTCAAACAACTTTTCATGAATGATGTGGAACATCGAGCCCCAAGTTGGGGGTCTGATAGGTTAGCTCAATAAGGGAGTCCAGGAAGTCATTTTGGGATTTTAATTTGGATAGCCATCTTAGTTTTATTTTAATTAATTTTCTTTGTTGTTAATTTTTGTTCTTAGTGGTTTTTGTATCAACGAGGGAACATGTGAAGAAAGGTTGAAGAAAAGAAGCTCGGAAGTGCACCAAGAAAGAATGGTTTAAATACATTTTGCCCCTAGTAATTAGGTGTCAGTATTGTATCTTCCTCCGTGTTCACGAAACTAAGTTGCCCCTGATGATAATAGTCTAATGTGCTTGTATAGCAAAACAATAATTTCACCTCGTTGTTAAAATATTGTTCAATGATCATTTGCCTTTTTCTCTTTCTTCTTGTTGTTTTCCTTATTATTGTTTATATTTCTTTCCTACTATGAAATATAAACTTTCATAATAATGTACTAAAGAATATCTTATGAAAAAATTAATTATCATAAGAAATTAAAAAATATATATTTATTTTATGTCTCCTATTTTATTAACAAATTCTTGTTGTGCATTAACTGTTACTAAAAATAATTAATATCTAGTATAAATGTTTTACTTCTATTTTCTCTTTTTCTTCATCTACTTTTCTTCTTTATGCTTATTAAAGCTCATCTGCCACTTAATCATATACAGTTATTTTTTTGTTGAATATTTAACTATAATAAATTATTGCAAGAAACTAACATGTGTATGGTAAGTAATGGTGCTTTATGTGATTTCGATTTTTATTAACAATGAGTACATGATAAACATCTAATTAATAAGTAATGAATACTAGTTTATCATCAACATTTTATCAATAATTAATACACAACAAGAAACTGTTAAAGAAAAATAGAAACTACTTCAGATTTTTAAATTAAATATACACTTTCTCATTTCGTATAATAATTTGTCATTGTTAAATATTTTAGATAACTAAATAACGATACATATATTTACCCATCAAAAGAAATTATTTAAAAGAAAATAACAGAATATGTTAAACCACGAAAAAGAATTTCTTTAATATATTATTCTTAAAATTTATATATCATAGTCGATATGAAGGATAAAGAAATCTATATATAATAGGAAAAATAATGAAGAAAAAAGAGAAAAGAAAAATGATCATCTAACAATGTCTAATACTAAGGGCATAATGATCTTATTAAGTCAATAAAGGCATAATTGTCTTTTTGCTAGAAACATACATTTGCTTATCAATGGGGGTAATTTGTAGGTTCACAAACATTTGGGTAGATCGGGTCTATGTAGATCATATGATCCGAATTTTGTCGCACCATCTCATAATCCAAAAATTGAAGATGTGGCAAAATTTGAGATACATGGACTACAAGATCAGATCTACCCAAGTTTTTGCTGGGTTTTATAGGTTTTGTAAATACGGGGTAATTTACTACTACCAAATTACAATAGGGTAACACAGGGTTAAGCAAGAAAGAACTAGCAACTAATCCATAAAAGATCCTGTGTTGAATCATGCACGGATTGAGACATTGGCGAGGCTCACAATTTCCAACAATTTCATGCCTAGGATTAAAAGCAATACATAAATGGATGAGATGAAGTCACACAACCAACTTAAACGAGACTCCAAAACTACGTCATTTTTGGGATTAAAAAGAAGAATAAAATCTTTTAAAAACAAAGAACACTATTGCCGTAAAATCCCTTTACCTAATTTTTACTAAAGCATATTAACAGCCCCCAGGTTTTTCAGATATAAATTAATAACAGGCCAAAAATTGAAGTTCGAAATTCATAAGAAATCTCTTTCCTTCTCCTTCCTCCTCTCTATTGCAATATGTAAGAATGGAATTACAAATAACTGGGAGCAAGTTGTAAGAAGATTTATCTTATTGAATCCCTTCCTGTAAAACCCACGATTTTTTGTTCAATTTTTATTCTTGCCAATTAACTAAATGGATATTTACCATGAGTAAAAGTAAAAATAATTGTAGGATAGGTTAAAGAATTAATTGAGGGATAAAAATGAGATAAGATAGGGTAAAAATTCATGACAGTTAAAACTCTTATCTAACCCATTTACTAGTGGGTGGTTATTAGGGTTTGGCACACTTATCAAAAAAAAAATAATATCATTCCTCCCTTTCACTGTCTGCCTTCCCTTAGAACGAGAGACGTCAGAGAGTAGATGAAGAGAAGAAGGCGTCGCTGTCAATCAGTCAGGCAACTAGGCACCTAACCCTGTAAGTCTCAAGTTCACGCAAAACTTCTCTTTTAGTTCTAGTAGTTGCATTAATTATCCTAAAGATTTTGTGGATATATATTATTGTTATATACATATTGATATATGCGTTTCTATAAGAGATTAGGAGGATTAATGTTTGGATTAGTAGGGTGATAGATTATAATCTTGGGATGAATAGATTACCTAATCTGTTAAAGGGAAAAAAAAAAGGAAAAGAAGGAAAAAAAAACAAGGGGGAAAAGAGGGAGCCGCCGTCACTAGCAGCAGAGAAAGGAATTGCAAGGTTGGCCCAAGACCCAAACGAAAAAAAAAAAGGGATGTCGCCAGCAAGTGCTGGCGACAACAAGCAAAGGCAATGGTTGGCCAGGCCAACCAATGAAGAACAAGGGTCTGGCGACCATGGTCAAAGATGGTTGGCCAAAAGCCATGGGTCCTACCCGAGGAAGGAAAAAAAAAAGAAAAAAAGGGGCAATTCAGGGTGGACCAAATTATAGTATAAAATTAGTAAAGGTTTAATAAATAAATTTTAAATATAACTAGTCCATTTTTATAGTTTATCATGGGTATTAAAATTCAGGACCCAATCTAAAGTAGTTGTTAGAATTGAAGGGTTAGTCATGTAAAATTATACTTAATTAATTACGTCTAAGATACTTAAATGGAAATCTAAGACATCTTAATCTAACCTTATTAAGTCAGTTTAGACCATGTAAGGTAAGTTCTAAATTGTTAAACTAGATGCTTAAAATCATGATAATAATAATACTAATAATAGTAATAATAGTAAATAATAGCTAATAAAACAATGGTACTAAGAATAATAACAATATAGACATGGAGGAAATAAATTAAGCATATCAATGTAAATATAAATATAAATACAAGCGGAATAAACTAAAACAATAACTATAATAAATCAATATATATATATGTACATGTATACATAAATAATAATAACACCTACACATGCATAAAGGTAGAAATAAAGTGAGAGGTTGATACGAATCTCGTTGGTGAGAAGATTCGCGACCCAAGATCACTTGCTGGATTTGACTTCGAACGCAAGAAACGGTAGCAACGGAAACCCTACGACCCCTCTAATCCCTGTGACTACGAACTTGTTGATATTATCTCAACCCGTAATCAAACAAATTAACGAACCTCGGGCAAGTGTAGAAGGCGCCACAATTCAAGTGTGGTTCTTGAATTGATAAACCAAACAAGAACACTAGAGTAAAACTCTAAGTTGTTCAAGGGTTGCTCGAAAGCTATGGAGAAAATTCTCACACTAGGTTTTTATGATAAAAAGTGTCTACCCTTTTAATGACGTAATGTGGTGCCTTATATAGGCTACAAGTAAAAACCCTAATCTAGTAAGGAAAAGGTGCGGCTGATATGGGCCCTAATACGTGACGGAAACAGAAACGGAAGCTACGGGCTCAACTGTCGACGGATAGGGCCTCATGCGGGCTTCCCTTCTTAGGCAGTCCACCCTAACAAATAATGATGAACAAAATAGCAATCCTACCCTTGGCGATTCTATGTGCAACATGCACTTTAGCCAATTATTCAAGCTAATCAAACTATTGAGGAAATAAACGAACTACTAAAATGGAAACTCGGGTTTGGCAAAACCCTAAAATTCGTGTATAGCTTCAATGCTCAATACCGGACCTCGATCACCTTTACTAGGGTGTATGAATCCCTCAAAGGACTTGTGTATGGCCTGAGTACATTGAGTTGCTCACGAAGTCTTTTTGCGCGAGCCCTAGTAATGGATCCGCTTGGAGCTTGCACGCGATCCTCACCCCCTCGATCACCCGATCCATTGTTGGTGTACCCCTGTACTATGGTGCTATCATTCCCCTCCTCTTGAGAAGGATTTGCCCTCAAATCAAAAGCGTCATCTGCATCAAAAGGAGCTAAGTCAGAGACATTAAATGTAGCACTAACTCCATACTCACCAGGAAGATCAAGTTTGTAGGCGTTGTCATTGATGCGCTCCAACACTTGAAAAGGTCCATCACCCCGTGGTTGTAATTTGTTTCTCCTTTGAACAGGGAAACGTTCCTTGCGCATGTGCAACCACACCCAATCGCTGGACTCAAAAATTAGCTTTTGGCGACCTTTGTAGCTTGCTTGACATATTGAACAGTTTTTCTCTCAATGTTGGCCCTGACTTTCTCATGCAGTTGCTTAACAAACTCTGCACATTTCTTACCATCCAAATGTGCGCGCTCATTACTAGGTAATGACACTAGATCAAGTGGTGTTAGCGGATTAAAACCATAAATACATTCAAATGGAGAGAAACCAGTAGTAGAATGGACAGCCCTATTATAAGCAAACCTACATGAGGTAAACACTCTTCCCATGATTTCAAGTTCTTTTTGATGATGGCACGCAACAAGGTACCTAATGTACAATTCACCACCTCAGTTTGACCATCAGTTTGGGGGTGGCTAGCAGTAGAGAATAGCAATTTGGTGCCTAACTTAGACCACTCGTCTTCCAAAAATAGCTCAGAAATTTGACATCTCTATCAGATACAATGGTCCTAGGAATGCCATGCAATCTCACAATCTCTTTAAAGAATAAGTTAGCAATATGAGATGCATCATCTGTTTTAGGACAAGCAATGAAGTGTGCCATTTTAGAGAATCTATCAACTACCACATAAATGGAGTCATGGCCACACTTGGATCTAGGCAAACCAAGTATAAAACCCATAGAAATATCGACCCATGGTGCACTAGAGATAGGTAACGAGGTGTAAAGGCCATACGGGTATACCTTGGATTTAGCTTTCTTACAAGGTAAGCATCGCTCCACCACCCGTGCAACATCTCTCCTCATGTGCGGCCAATAGAAGTGTTCCTGTAGCATGGCAAGAGTCTTATCAACCCCAAAGTGTCCCATAAGTCCACCTGAGGGGGATTCCCTTACCAAGAGTTCTCGGAGTGATCCATGTGGGATGCAAAGCCGATTGGCACAAAACAAGTAACCATCGGAAATGAAGAACTTACCTTGCCCAGTGTGTATGCAAGAAGTGTAAAACTCACCGAAGTCACTAACTTGGGTATAGAGCTCTTTTATCAGCTCAAACCCTAACAACTTAGCATCTAAGGAGGTGAGTAGAGAGTATCTTCGGGAAAATGCATCCGCAACCACATTAGGCTTACCAGCCTTGTATTTAATCATGTACGGAAAGGACTCCACGAATGCAATCCACCTTACATGCTTCTTGCTCAAGGTGTGCTGGGCCTTAAGGTACTTAAGGGACTCATGATCGGTATGTATCATGAATTCCTTAGGTCTTAAGTAGTGTTGCCACACTTGTAGTGCTCGAATGAGGGCGTACAACTCTTTATCATAAGTTGAGTAGTTCAGTGCTGCCCCATTGAGTTTCTCACTAAAGTAGGCAATAGGCCTTCCACCTTGGTTCAACACAGCTCCAACTCCAATACCTGAAGCATCACAATCAATTTCAAATGTCTTAGAAAAGTCAGGTAAAGCAAGTACAGGTGCGTGTGAGAGTTGGTGCTTTAAAGAGCGAAAAACCTGTTCTTGAGATTCTCCCCAATGGAAGTTCTCATTCTTCTTGATCAACTCGGTCAAGGGGATAGCAATGGTGTTAAAGTCCCTCACGAATCTCCTATAGAAACCCGCAAGTCCATGGAAGCTCCGAACATCACCCACAGATCTTGGTGTTGGCCATTCTTGGATAGCTTTCACCTTTTGGTCATCCACCTTCATTCCCTGCGCACTTATAACAAACCCTAGAAACACAAGCTCATTAGTGCAAAAAATTGCACTTCTTGAGATTGGCATAGAGTTTCTCTCTTCGAAATACATCCATAACAGCCTTAATGTGCTCTAGGTGTTTATCATAAGATTTGCTATAAATTAGGATATCGTCAAAGTAAACTACCACAAATTTCCCTAAGAATGAACGCAGAACATGGTTCATTAACCTCATGAAGGTACTAGGTGCATTAGTTAGCCCAAAAGGCATCACTAACCACTCATACAATCCATACTTAGTTTTGAAGGCAGTTTTCCATTCATCCCCCTCCTTAATCCTAATTTGATGGTATCCACTTTTGAAATCAATTTTAGTAAAGAACACAACCCCATGTAACTCATCAAGCATGTCATCTAAGCGAGGTATAGGGTGGCGATACTTTACCGTGATGGCATTTACGACTCTACAATCGGTGCACATTCTCCACGTACCATCTTTCTTGGGCACCAATGTGATGTCTCACAAAATTTTGATTATTTTAAAATTCCATTTCGAGTTTATTTAAACAATTAATTGCCCATTTACTCTGATTATTATTTTCTAACCTCTTTAGACCTAATTACATGGATTTATAGCTTCGTTATATTTTTAAAGTGACTCGTTTAAAAATTTAATTTTTGGAAGTTCATTAAGTGAAAATAGTGAATACGCGATTTGGGATTTTAGCTGGTTTGGAAATACCATAAGTTGCGAAAATTGGAGACTCGTATAATGGACTTAAGATAGGTATTTTATGTTTAAATACTTAAGTGATAGTTATTAGTATTATCGTTATAAGAATTTCTTGGAAGTTTCGCTTTAACACGCTTAATTTGGAGATACGCGTTTTTACACGTGCGATTTAATTGAGGGACTTTAGACCCTTATTTTGGGACAATTAAGAGTGAATAATATTCATATGAAAATAAGTGTATTGGAGGTTTAGTGCACTAGTGAAATAAACTCGAGAGAAATCGAGCCCAAAATGCGCGCGTACACGCGCGAGAGAGAGTTGACTTTCGGGTGAATTGTGGCCACACATTTAAGCTTACTTTAGAAGCTTTATTTCAGCACTACACACTCTCTTTTTCCCTCTCACTTTGGCCGAACCATCAGCTGCAAAAACAACTCAAAGTTTCTCAAATTTTCATCTCCAAATCTTGCACAAACCTTTACCAAATTCAACCAAAATTGAACTACACTTAACTTAATACTTGGAGATCACATTAAGCTACAAAGGAGAGCTGCAAACCACGGTTTTCTTGGCCAAGGGAAGGACCAAAATTTCTGCTTCGCTCATCAACAAACGTAAGTAATGATCAACCACTAAATTCTTGATTTATGGAAGATAGATTACACTCATGAGCTCTTGGATTCTCATGGGCAGCTTTAAATTGTTAGAAAATTTTGAATGTGGGCTCTATGAACTCCCACTCTTGGGTTGATGGCTGATATGATGTGATAGGGTGTTAATTGTTGGTTATTTTATTATTAATCTCCCTTTTTATCCTTACCAAATATTGCTTAATTGTTAATATTTACTCATATTTGGTATCTGGACTTAATTTCAGGAATGAAGCAGAAAACTACCAAAAAGTAGGGACTTGCTCCATAAGTGGGAGACTTCAAGAAGGCTCCATCGACCTGGCCCACAAGGAGAGGAAGAGGGCCCACAAGGAGAGGAAGAGACAGACTGCATTTGCTTGCTGATTAGGAGATTAGAGCTCTACTGGCAATAGGAAACAAGCAATTCGGCAGGGCTCCAATTCTTTTGCTCCTTGACTTCTAATCCGTGGGGACCACTAGATAACTTGAGTCATTGTTGGCTTTAAAAAGGAGGCAAAACGTACAGAGAAGGGGGATCATTCAATAGTTTTAGCTTAGCTCTTAGCATAGTTTAGTTTTATTCTTTCGCATGGTTGTTCTCCATTAATGGAGGACTAACCTCTCAATTCTAGTCAAGGGGACAACTGAAGATTTGGTTCAACAATTACTGTGAGATCTAATTTATTTTAATTGTTTCCTTAATTTATTGATATTTATATGTTTCCCGCTTTTAATTGTTATAGCTCGTGTGAGTGATTGAATAGATGCGCAATATTTAATTATTCATATAGGCTATTTTGCTAAATAGGGGTAATTGAATCCGTAATTGTTCGTTATCCCTATCTCAGTAGCAACTGGCGTAATTGGGTTTATGTCAGGGGAATATACGATCTAACTTAAACAAACCCTCGTAGCGTGTTTGTTAGTTAGGATTGGGCCTTTCTAATTATTAATGCAATCTAGAAATTAAATCCTACGGTCGTACCTAGGGTTATTTTTGGGTTAGAGAAATAGCTAACGGTCGTACCTTAGCTATCGAGAAATTAAGGAAGGGTTGGTTGTTTATCGCGTGCATGACAACTATAACTAATCTATTAATAAATGTGGAATTATCTGTGAATCAATGATCAGTGCCTGAACCATTTCTGAAGTGTACCCTTGGCTAGAGTTTTCCCTTAATTATTTCTCTTAATCAATTATTTTCTGCAGTTAATTTATTTAGTTAGCATTTAATCCAAAACCCCCCATACTTTGGACTCTAGAAGAAACGAATTATCTCCAGTCCCTGTGGATTCGACCCTACTCACCGCAATATACAAAATCTGTATTTTTCTCGAGTAGGTATTTATTATTGCACAGGTTCGGCACCTGTCAATTTTTGGCGCCGTTGCCGGGGACTGGTGTCAGATTAATTTATTTCTTTTTGAGTTCATCTTGTTTTTATTTTATTTTATTTTATTTTTTTTATTTATCTCTTATTTTTTTTATTATATAGTTTATGGCTGCTAACATTCCATATTTTGATGATAGACTGAACTTTGTTCCTGAATGGGGTTATGAGACTCATGTTTTTCCTAATGATCAATGGGCTGTTGCAAATTGTGGAACTTATTTTGACTCAGGTTATTCAACTGACACATGCCCCGTATTTCAAGATAATCTAAGTTTTCCACTTGATACTTTTGGAGATTTTCCACCCCAATATCAAATGCCGTATGACCCTTATTCAAACGGGTATGATCAAGAATGGTGGGATAATTCCAATTTTGATTATACAACAGGGCCAATGAATTTTCAGCAGTACGAGTCTCAAGAATCATCGTCTATGTCAGGTATGTCTCTGAAAGAGATAGTTGAATCAATAGCTATTAATACATATCAATTCCAACAGGAGACACAAAGGAGAGATGAGATGATGAAGGAGGCAATGAGTAATCTGGAAGATCAAATGTGTCTATTGACATCCAGAATAAATCGATGGGCTTCTCAAATGGAAGAATTGCCCTCGAAAACCGTTGTTGATCTAGAAGAAAACGAGAGTGCAATTTGCTTGACTAGTGATGAGGAGATGCAAGAGTGTCAAAATGAGAAATCTACAGATGCAGTTGAAAAAGAAGCCGAAAATGAAGAAATGGAACCCCAACCGCAACCCATTCAAGTGAATGAATCCAGTGAACAATCTCCAAATGCGGTGACATCTTCTCCACTCCTTAATCAATATTTTCCTGACTCCTATTTTTCAATTCCTGTTACTGAAATTGATTTTATTATACCAGAAAATTTGAAATTTCATGACAGGAATAAGTTAAGAGTGGCAATGGAAAAATATCTTGAACCGAAGAATGCATGTGATGGAGGAGTGAATGGAGAATGCAAATTATCGTTGACTTGTTTAGCACCATTTACTAGTCCATGGAAGCCCGTAGCTCGTGTGCTCAAAGATTACTCCATCTATGAGGGTTACCAGGATCATATTGAAGATGAAGCATTGAAGCGAGCCACAAGATTTTATCCTCCATGAACAAGACATAACAATGTCTAGCCAAAGACATTAAAGAAAGGCGCTTTTTGGGAGGCAACCCAAATATTGATTTTATTATTTTTAGTTGTTCAATTCTTTCGTTCTATTGTTTCTCATTTGGATAGTAGTTGGTCTTGATATTTTTCTCCACTGTGATCAGGAAGTGAAATCTTGGCGTGCCCACGCGGTGTTTAGGTCTCCTGAGATCAGAGGACGAACACCAATCTTGGCGTGCCCACGCGGTGTTTGGGTCTCCTGAGGTCAGTGAATGTTTTGTAATCTTGGCATGCCCACGCGGTGCTTGACGACCCAAAACATGGAAAAAAAAAAAGTTTCAAAATTTCACATTGAGAAAATTCAAAAATTCAAAAGGCATTTTTCTTTCTCTTCAAAAATTCAAATTTTGGAATTTCAAATTCAGGAAAAAATTTGAAAAAAAAAAAACATTGAGAAAAAAAACCCAAAAAGAAAAAAAAAATTAAGAATCCAAAGAAAAAAAAAACTATTTTTTTTTTCTCTTTTCTTTTTCTCTCTTTCTTTCTTCTTTTTCTTTCTTTCTTTCTTTCTTTCCTTCTCTTCTTCCCCGCTGCCCTGCTTTCCTTTTCTTTTATTTCTTCTTTCGGCTGCCCTCCATCCTCCGCACACCACCAAGCACGACAGCCCACACAGCGGCGAGCTCACTCCGCGCGTCTCCGCCACCACCACGCGAGCACCACCAGCTTGCCACCCTCTCGACCACCTCCAAGCTCCAAGTTTCCTGTCCTTTTGCGCGCTCAGCTGCTGACTAGCCGCCATCCACCACCGGCTACCCACTTGCCGCACGCCGCTGACCAGCTGCCATCGCCGCCGCCTCCGTTCCAAGCTTCATCCCCGCCACCTCCACTCACCAGCGCCTTTGACCACCGCCTGCCCACGCTCCACAGCCGCGGCCACCACCGCGCGCCACCTCCCTCTTCTCTCTCCCGCGGCCATCATCAGCTCCGCCTCCGCTCACGCCAACCTCCAGTAGCTCCATCGCCACCACCTCCTTGCCGCGCGTCACAACCTGCCCAAAATTGGCAGGTGGAGGTATTCCAATTTCACCTTGATTAGTATTTCTCTGGTCCTTAAATTACTGGATTTTGCACATTTTTTGTGGGTTTTGTGATGGCTGAAGCCAGTAAGTAATTTGGGCATTTTCTGGGTTTCATTATAAGGGTGGAATTACGTTTCTTTGCTGCTCCATTTGGGGGTATTTTCTGGTATTAATTACATTGTTGAGCATTGATTGGGTTTTATCTACTCAAGGCCTCTATTTTCATCTGTGGGGATCACATTTGAGTGGGCCATTTGATTTAGTTCTTCCCTATGCGTGCACCAGTGGTATTGGTTGTGGTGGTTTGCCTAAAATTTATTAATCTTATGCGATTGCCTACCTGATTGACTGCTGGGATTAAACTGTTGTCCGAACTCTGAACTGTGGTTGCTGGAATTGCCTGTTTGCTGGGACTCTTAAATTTCTTAAGGTTTGGTCACTTGAAGTGGGTAATTGAATGACCAATTTGTGACATTCGTTGAGTTTCACTTGCTCCAATTAGTTGAATTCATTGCTCTGTTGGGGTCCCTGTTGGTATCACTTGAGTTCTGCTTTGTTAGTTTCTGTATCGTGCCCCTTTATCTTATTTTGATTAAATTGGAGACCCAGTGCATTGGGTTATGTCCTGCAACTGATTTGCCTAGTCTGATAAAACTGTCATTTGTTTAGGCTCTTGGAGTACTATCTGGTGTTGTTTGTATCTCTTAGTGGATTCGGTTGGCTCTTTGATTTAATTTGTCCCTGTGCGTTTACCAGTGGTACTGGCGTTGGTAATTGTTTAACATTTGTTAATCCTGTGTTATTGGTTGACCAATTGATCGAGTTGTGACTACTGGGCATTTGTGATTGAATCGTTTCTGTCCAACCTGTGATTGAGTTGTTTTGGATAAAGCAGGAGGTCATTTAGGCATTTTCTGGGGGTACTTTTTGGACAGAATTGGGTTTAATTGCTGCCATAGTGGGGAGATTTTCTGCTATTTATTCATTTGTTGGCCGCTTGATTAATTTTTTCCCTGTGACTCACCAGTGGTACTGGTTGAGATCTTTTCCCTATCGTTGTTGCTGCTATTTGAAGATACTTGCTTATTTTAAAGTTTAAGTTCTTGTGATTGAGTCGCTGCCGTTGAATTTAATTCTTTCCTGTCTGTGCACCAGTGGTACTGGTTGCAGTGTTGCTTTCCATTTCTTAATCCTCTGTGCCAGACTACCTATTTGATTCTTGAGTGTTGGTTCCTGAACTGTTGCTGGAGTTACCATTTTCTTGGGTCAATTGCTGATTTTGGCAGGTTGAATTGGGGAATGGACTGTCCAATTGGAGGCAGCTGTTACTATTTTGGGACCAATTGTGTCTATTTTGCTGTGATTTGTGTCTAATTGTGGGTAATTTGCTTGTTAAATTGGGAGGTGCCTATAACGCTTAAATTTGCTTATTGAAGTTAGTTGCCTCTGATTGCCTTGTTTAGGAGCATTTTATCCTTTTGGTTTCCTTTACTAAGCTATTTGGAGCACTTGCTGCATGATTGGACTGCCTTGATTCTGAATTTGACTACATTTGGACCACAGGGGCTCATTGATTGCATTTGTTATTAGTGTTCAGGTATTCGTATAACCTGTGGGTGATTGAATTGTGCCTATTGTTCATTGGGTTGGTTTTAAACAAAAAAATTGTTATTACTTTGAAATTCCTGTTTCCATTATCTGTTGGCAATTGTAGTCCCTTGTGATTAGAGTGACATCTAGAGATCATGGTAAGGCCAAGATCCGCTTCTAGGTTTAGGACACCTAGACACTCGCAGCCTCCTCCTACCCCAGGGGCTGACGAATGGCACCAGCTCCAGATGCGAGTTGAACGACTAGCAACTCGGATGACCCACATTGACGTCAACCTGCATCACATGCGCAGAATTTGGCAGCATTTATGCCCCATGCAGGCCTTGATCCTCAATTTCCACCTGAACCGCCCCTGTTTTGATGACTTCAGGGAAGTACCGTTGCTCCTCTCTTTTCTTCTGTTGTTACATTATCACATTGAGGGCAATGTGTGACTTAGGTGTGGGGGGGTCAGTTTTGGGTGCTAGTATTTTTATTTTTAGTTTCTAAAGGTTTTTCCTTTATTTTTAGTTTGATATTTATCTCCTTTTTCGTTTATTTTCTTTTCTTTTTTTTTCCTAGTGGTTAGTCTTCATATGAATACCAAGTTTGATGCTGGATTGTTGTCTCTAATTCTGCTATTGCCAAGTTTTAGTAATAAAAGGATATCAAGTTGATGTGGTTGAGTTCAGGAACATCTCTCTGGTGAATATCAATAATTGCTTAACTTTTTCAATTTTTGGTTAACTTTTCTAGGCATAGGGAATGATTGTTGGCATTTTTCATGTGAATTGGTCCAATTATTAATTTTAGTTCTCCATGTTTGGAAATTTGAGGCTGACTGCTGTTATTTTTGTGATATTTTCTAGTTATTGTGGTATGTTATCATAAATAAGAGGTGACTGTACTTCACTAGTTGTTACTACTGAGTAACCGGGGATCTTCACCTAAAGTGTTGATTTTCGCGTCAAAAGGTAGTAGTTGCTATGAGTGCATGGTCCCGTAGCAATTAGAGTTGAGTAACCGGGCTCCTCCATCTATCAAATGTTGGAGTTCGCGTCAAAAGGCTCTAAGGGCTATAGACTAAGTCTTTTGTTACTCAAAAAAAAAAAAAAAAAAAAAAAAAAAAAAAGAAACAAAAACAAAACAAAAAGAAAAAAATAATAAAATAAAGATTGTGTTAGTATGTGAATAAGTCAGCTTGCCAGTTTGTGATCTTAATGTCGAGATTTTGGTTAATAGATGGACCATTTGCTGATAAATGTGAGCAACCATTCCTTTTTCTTAGATTAGTTTGCTTGAAATTGGAGGAGTTGGTAGTTTATATGCTAACCGGAGTGATTTTTCTTGGATCTTGACCTGTGCCGCTTGATATATGATTTTCTTGGTGTCTTGGCAATACGGTAGTTGGAGCAGTAGCCATTGTCAAATTTTGGTGTTCAATTGCTGTTCCCATGCTTGAGGGCAAGCATGATTCAGGTGTGGGGGGAATTGATAGGGTGTTAATTGTTGGTTATTTTATTATTAATCTCCCTTTTTATCCTTACCAAATATTGCTTAATTGTTAATATTTACTCATATTTGGTATCTGGACTTAATTTCAGGAATGAAGCAGAAAACTACCAAAAAGTAGGGACTTGCTCCATAAGTGGGAGACTTCAAGAAGGCTCCATCGACCTGGCCCACAAGGAGAGGAAGAGGGCCCACAAGGAGAGGAAGAGACAGACTGCATTTGCTTGCTGATTAGGAGATTAGAGCTCTACTGGCAATAGGAAACAAGCAATTCGGCAGGGCTCCAATTCTTTTGCTCCTTGACTTCTAATCCGTGGGGACCACTAGATAACTTGAGTCATTGTTGGCTTTAAAAAGGAGGCAAAACGTACAGAGAAGGGGGATCATTCAATAGTTTTAGCTTAGCTCTTAGCATAGTTTAGTTTTATTCTTTCGCATGGTTGTTCTCCATTAATGGAGGACTAACCTCTCAATTCTAGTCAAGGGGACAACTGAAGATTTGGTTCAACAATTACTGTGAGATCTAATTTATTTTAATTGTTTCCTTAATTTATTGATATTTATATGTTTCCTGCTTTTAATTGCTATAGCTCATGTGAGTGATTGAATAGATGCGCAATATTTAATTATTCATATAGGCTATTTTGCTAAATAGGGGTGATTGAATCCGTAATTGTTCGTTATCTTATCTCAGTAGCAACTGGCGTAATTGGGTTTATGTCAGGGGAATATACGATCTAACTTAAACAAACCCTCGTAGCGTGTTTGTTAGTTAGGATTGGGCCTTTCTAATTCTTAATGCAATCTAGAAATTAAATCCTACGGTCGTACCTAGGGTTATTTTTGGGTTAGAGAAATAGCTAATGGTCGTACCTTAGCTATCGAGAAATTAAGGAAGGGTTGGTTGTTTATCGCGTGCATGACAACTATAACTAATCTATTACTAAATGTTGGAATTATTTCTACATCAATGATCAGTTGCATGAACCATTTCTGAAGTGTATCCTTGGCTAGAGTTTCCCCAATCATTTCTTTTAATTAATTATTTTCTGCAGTTAATTTATTTAGTTAGCATTTAATCCAAAACCCCCCATACTTTGGACTCTAGAAGAAACGAATTATCCCCAGTCCCTGTGGATTCGACCCTACTCACCGCTATATACAAAATCTGTATTTTTCTCGAGTAGGTATTTATTATTGCACAGGTTCGGCACCTGTCTTTTTCAGCACTACACACTTTAGAAGCTTTATTTCAGCACTACACACTCTCTTTTTCCCTCTCACTTTGGCCGAACCATCAGCTGCAAAAACAACTCAAAGTTTCTCAAATTTTCATCTCCAAATCTTGCACAAACCTTTACCAAATTCAACCAAAATTGAACTACACTTAACTTAATACTTGGAGATCACATTAAGCTACAAAGGAGAGCTGCAAACCACGGTTTTCTTGGCCAAGGGAAGGACCAAAATTTCTGCTTCGCTCATCAACAAACGTAAGTAATGATCAACCACTAAATTCTTGATTTATGGAAGATAGATTACACTCATGAGCTCTTGGATTCTCATGGGCAGCTTTAAATTGTTAGAAAATTTTGAATGTGGGCTCTATGAACTCCCACTCTTGGGTTGATGGCTGATATGATGTTTGATGATGGATTTAATGTTGATTTAGTGCTCAAATTGGTAGATTAATGGTGCATAGCTAGTATAAACTTGAAATAGTGCATAGATGAAAAATTTCTAATTCTGCCCCTGTTATGATTGTGCCTCTTTTTGCTGAATTTTGAGGCTTTAATGGCTTGTATATGATGTTTATATGTTGTATAGATGGTGTATAAAGTTTCATCGAAAAATATTGACGTTTGGTTGGTCAAATGGATTAATCTCACGAAGCTAGCAAACCTGGAAAAATTTTCCCGTAATGCTCAGACAGCCTTCTTGTTTCGGCCATAACTCTGTGGTCCGACGTCGAAATCAAGTGTCGTTAGTGGCATTTGAAACTAGACATTCCAAGATTTCCAAAGGTATAAAATTCAATCCCTAATTCCACCTGAGTACCCTGTACCAACCATTTAAAGATGACTGTCCTGTTTCTCTGTTTTCCTGGAACGAAGTTCAGAAGCTACAACTTGAGGCTCGAATTTGAGCTAGTTGTGAGCTGAATTTCAGAACGATTTCTTCTGTGAAATTATATTTTTATGGATGTATTTTCCAACGCCACCAACCATGCTCAATTCCGAGCTGAATTGAGTGATTTGTGATCAAAATACGAAACCTGCCCTGTTCTTGAAAACCCTAAAGTTTGGACAGAATTGATGCTAGACTTGGTGTGGACTTGCCAATTGAATTTTTTGGAGTTAAAACACTTACCAAATATACCATGAATGTTCCTTAGGCTTATCCTACACAAATGAACCATGTTTGAAGGATTTTCCTTAGCCAAATGTTTGGAATGGAAAACAAAAAGCTCAAGGCAGTTTTGCCTTAGGATTTTTTGAAACTTTGGTTGTTTAGTTGACTACCTTTCCGAAGTTATTTCTCCATGAAATTTGGTAGACGGACAACCCTTATATGGTAGTATTATACTGCTAATTATGGTGTTATTCTGAGGCCGTTTCATGGCTCAAATAAATTACCAAAGTTCATGACTTGAGTTTGGAAAATCCTTATTTCGCAAGGAAATTTTGGTAACTTTGAGTTGCTGTATCTTAGTGCTCAAAACTTCATTTCTCATTCCACTTGTTTTGTTGTAAACTTGGATTGCAACTCTAGTAGAGTTCCATATTTCAAAGGCTAGTTCCAATCAAGTAAATTTTGCCAAATTTTCAAAGTTGGCCAAAAACCAACCTAAATCTGCCTTATTAACCAAAACAGCGACTTTGAGCTCATTTTTGAATGATTTCCATTTTGAATCTTAGAAAAGTGTATTCTAGGAATTTTTAGTACCTTAGAAGAAGTTTCCAACGGTACCAAATTTTCCAATTTTTGACCTGTGGAATGTGAGATACGATTTTTTCAAAATATCATATCAAAAACTGAAATTTTCCGCACTTCAAGGAAATGAAGTTTTTTTCAAGTACTCCTTATTCCTTCGATAGTACTTGAACGTTTATGCTTGATTTCCAAGACAAAAGACTCGATTGCTCTTATACTTTAAGAAACTCCACTTGAACCTCGATTTTCGAGTAATTGAGATTCATTATCATGAAATTTCCCCTAGATTGTACTCGTGCACGATCTTCCTTGATAATTGGGATGTGTGAATGATAATTCAATATTATTTGCTCAGGCGCACACGAGGGCCTTCAAGAGGATCCCACAGTGAATGCCTAAAGCTCCGAGGGACATTTCTTCCTCATTGCTTATATTGGTGAGTGTCAAGTGTGTGAATTATGTGAAATATCTGCAAATTGATAAGTGTTATATAAATTGAGATTTTTAAACCTTTGAGTCGAGTATGTACTTTATCGCACTCGTCCTCATTTAAACGAAGTGAACTTGAGTTAGTGAAGTGAAGTGCTTACTTGTTTAAGTAATTGGTTAAGAGAATATATGTGAAGTACTTAAGTGATTATTTATGCTGTGATTGCATAAGTCGTTGGAGTGAACCTCCTCGATACAAAAGTGAAAAAGTGGGGGACGCCCAAACTCTCTTATTGGCTAGCCTTGGACTCGAGCCAGCAGGGGCTTGGTCGAGCTTCTTAGTGAACCATGAGATTTCATAAGCTCGACCTATTGAGAGGTCTTGCTTGGCATACTCGCTGAAGTATCGCCTCATAAATGTATTGCGGGCCCGGTGTGGTATGTAAGGTTGAGAAGGGGAAGTGTAAGTGATGTTTCTATGGATTAAACCTACCCGGTTGATGGAGTGTCAACGCGTGGAGGTTCCTGATCGTGCAAGTGAAAAATAACTCCTGAGAGCTCCCATATCCTTGAATTGTTTCTGTTTACTTTTCAGTAAAGTGCTCTTTATTGAATGGTTATTGTTGTAAATTGATTAATTTGGGGGTGTTACTTGAACTACGTGCCTGTATGTGTGTTCTTGGCCTCACGAGCATTTTGCTCACCCTGTAGATTTGTTTTCCTTAACAGGATTTGTGCTTGGAGTGAGATTTGGAGGAATTTCTCTTTTGTGTACTCATGTAATAGGATTCCAACTCTTTTGTCTAGACTTTTGGGATATTGTATATTTTGGGCTGTATTATGGAAACCCGATGTAAGGTTTGGATGATTGTTATATTTCGTTAAGCTTGAACGCTTCCGTATTAATTGTATTTATCTTTTCTGGTTGTTGATTTCTGGCACCGCTATAAGCTTGAATGGTGTTTGCTTGAATCCTGGCGAGAGTTGGGCAGGCGTCCCGCGGATACCATTTGGTTCGCCTTAGGGAGAAGTGGGGGCGTTACAACCAAAATGACTGGGACAGCACATGGGTTTAAGCTCTCACGTGCCCATCCTTTGCCAAACAACTCATCCACTTGCCTTTTTAACTCCTTAGTCTTCTCCGGGTTGCTCTTGTAAGTTGGTTGATTTGGCAATGAAGCCCCAGGGATGAAATCAATTTGATGCTTAATGCCTCTAAGTGGCGGCAATCCACTTGGCACATCCTCGGGGAAGGGAAGACATCAGCATATTCCTGTAAAAGAGACTTAACCTCGAGAGGTATGTCAATATCAAGTTCATGCACATGCAGAGCTACTTCTTTGCTAACAAGCATAAGAAGTGGCTGCTCATCTCTCATTAATTTCCTCACTTTCTTGGCTTTTATCAGGAGCATTTGTTTTTCCTCGGATTTTATCTCACTTGCCGAGCTATCTATAGCCTTTTTCCTCTCTTTTTTTTGCCTCGGCTCTCTCATTTTCTTTCTTTTTTGCACTATACCTCTCAAACTCTTGTTGCAATTTCAATTGATCCTCATGCACTTGTTTTGGAGAAAGGGGAGCTAGGGTGACTTTCTTACTATTGTACAAGAAGTTATACTTGTTAGTCACACCATCAAAAGTTACCTGCCTGTCAAATTGCCATGGCCTACCTAGTATAATGTGACTAGCCTGCATAGGGACTACATCACATAATACCTCATCAGAGTATTTATGAATTTGGAAGGATATAAAAACCTGTTTGGTTACTCGAACCTCCCCAGAATTGTTGAGCCATTGGAGTTTGTAGAGCCGTGGGTGATCCCTTGTAGGCAGCTTCAAGTTGTCCACCATAAGTGAACTAGCTA